>NC_072780.1:12573855-12863170 GCF_022539595.1 Amphiprion ocellaris
GATTTTCATGCAAATAATTCATTCCTGTCTTAAGATGGCTTAGATGTAACTCTACACTAGTGCCTCCTTTAGAATATGTAGATTTATGAAGTCCCCATGTCTCTGTATACTTACTGCAGCTTCAGCACACCAGCTTACCTACGACTGAACAATGTAGAGCTATTTTGTGCTGCATAATGTCAACCTGTAAAACTGACGCAATTCAGTCATACATGTTCAAACTGGAAAGTGATTCTGAAAATGAATGACACAAAAATCCCCACCCAACTGCTTATTTTGCTGATGATGAAGATTCCAGTGTATAAAACACCATATGGACATGTTAACAAGGTGAAAGAAACTTGATTTTTTTCCCAGAGGTGGTGTTAGGTCAGTCCATCCAGTTGTTGAGATATTTCTCTCAAACTAGCCTTGCCAGCCTGGCAGTAGATCAAAAGTTCAAAAATCACCAAAGTCATTAGGACTCATCCTCGAGATACAATCAGTGTCTGTAGCAGATTGCTTGACAGTCCCTGTTATTTCTGTCTGTGTTTCCAACATCTGTACTCACGGCAACAGCGTGGCTGAAAATAGAAACCTGAACATTTTCAATTCCATGACAACTGTAATGATGAAGATCATCTGATATGATTGAAAGCTCCTGAACAGTTACAAAACAGCCCTCATGTTCAATAAAATATGCAGTAAAACATCTAAAACACTTCATTCTGCCAGGTGATGCTGTGACTTTGATCATTATCTTTCAACCATACAGCCCTACAGCTACAAACGGAAGCTGATTGGAGTCTTTTTCCTCCATAGGTCTGTTTCCTCATATACAGCAGATGAGTGTCCCCAGCTGTGATCTCAGCACTATGCACCACTCATGTCATGTGTCGCTATGAATGAATGCACATCAAAGCAAAGCTCTTGCAGAAAAACAGACGCACGAGCATCAGTCATTTAAAAACTAGTTTATTTCCATCCTGACTGTTGAGGAACCTTCTACACAGCTGCTCAAGCATCATCTACTGCACCAGTATTATGTACCTGGAATGTTTTCACTCAGCATCAATAACTTATGTAAAATACTCCTTACAGCAAAAGGATAGAATTATATATTAAAATACTGTACAGTGTTTTGCACACGGAGTAAGCACTTTCAACGTAACAGTGTAAGTTCCCTAGAGGCAGACGTTTACACTTGTGGAGTTGATTTCTATGGCAGGTTAGAGTGGCTGAATTAGCACAGGGGTTTCAGGAAAATACAAAAATATAGAATACTGTTTGTAAGACAATATTTAAAGGGTGAAGTGGAGGATTTTGTAGCAAGACAAAGGACCTCACGTTGACTGGATGCAGAGCAGCAATCCGGGACCAGAAGATGCTTAATAGAAATAAGCCGGCGAGAGACATAGAGGCTGCACTGGTCCACGAAATAATGGTAGAAGACCTTAAACATCCATAGATTGATTGACAAGGTGTGTTTCTTTTAATTCGGAGACAAAAAGTCCTGGAACCCACTCTAATTTAGCAATTGTTGTGAAGTAAAAGCCACCAGCATGTTAAGATGGCAATCGTCCAAAAGGTTTTGGCTGAGATTTAGCTTGAAAAATTGCAGTTTTTCCTTCCTCTTCATGACACACCTCAAAACATTGCACATAGGAAATGAACATTTTGGTGTATTTACAGTTTAATACAGTACAAACAGCTGAACCTTGGCTTCAAATCTGACTACATTCATCTTCCTGACATCACATTTCTTACATCTCCTCCCAGCAGTGCATTGACTTCTGCAGCTCTACAGTGTTCAGCGACAGGTGGCTGCATTGACTTTTACATTCATCATCTCCTGTGTCCTCTCCCATTTGCTAGGTCGTGTTCTCGTTACGCAGAGGGACCTCTAGCACTCACGGTGGGTTTGTCATCCGGGCCTCGTCGTGTTTGGGAGCGGACTCTTCTCAATCCTACACCCTCCTTGGAGAGGTTTCCAGTCAGCGCAGCATCGTGTACCTGCTTCATGTTCTCCTGGACTTCTGCCTTGGCGTGTTTCAGCAGGTCGGCCTGGCCCTGAGCAGCAGGAGGACGGGCAGAAAGGTAGGTAGAAAGAGGACAAAGGTTTGCAGGGTAGAGACAGTGAGCAGAAGTGGAGGAGGGAAGGTTGAAAAAGCGCAAAAAAGATGAGCAGCTAGCTCGAGGCGAGAGCACGTTGCAGTGGTCGCCCCCCGAGGCTGGTTTTAAGAGCGTATGTGTGTAGCGTGAGTGTGTTACTGACCTTAAGGATGGTGATGTTCCAGCTGAAACTCTCCAGCGCTCGGCTGACCTTGCAACCTTTCAGCCCCTCCTTCGTTGCCAGGCTTTGCAGTTTTTCATGAAACTCCATGGCTACGGAGACAAAACACATGGCAGACACAATTCAATATGCTTTACTGGCATGAAAATCTGGTTAACAATAGTGCCACGGCATCAAGAACGGGGGGAAATTAATAACATAATAAACGGGAGCAAGAGTAGGGCAAAAAACGGAAGAAAAATAGTAACTATGTGTGTTGTGTGTGTGTGTCATGTGGTCTAATAGGCTATGTCAAAATAATTGTCATATTCAGTGATGTTTTAATTATATATCCCTCATCTTGTGGCATTCAGTCACATAATGTGCAGCTACGTCTGCTGTCTGTCCGTCTCCTACAAGAGTTTTTCATTGACATCGAGTTCTGTGAAGTTTGGCATTTACAAGTCAGACTTTTTAAAATTTTCCTGCCTCATGTCACTGTATTTGTCACATTTCAAGAGGAATTACGTCTCTGTCTCTACCTCACCTGTCGTGCAGTGATCACGGACTTTCCTCTTTTTCTGAAGCCCGGCTGCTGTTACTGAGTCTGTAATTGGTCAGGATCTGTCTCTGCTTCAGTAAAAAGTTATTCTGCCAGTTTATATATAGCAGTAAAGTTTGTCTTGAGTTTTGGTTTGATTCCTCCAACAATCCAGATTAGCATCTTTCATTAATGTAATAATTTGGCTGAGTTGGAGAGCAATGTAGAAGTTATTTTTTAAACTTGTAATCATCGATGGGTAACAGCTGAACTCTTTATGTGTGGGTTGGTGTTTTTCTTTGAATGTTTAATATGGACCTACAGAACTGTGCCTGCTTCTGTGGGATGCTTGTTCCATCTAGTGAAATCCAGATTACTGAGCGAACCCCAAACTAACACGGAGGGCGATTGGTCAGATTACACTGTTAAATATTTTAGTCTAGTTTCTAATTGGTATGTCTATTTTGTAAGATTTTCTTTTAATTGCATTAAATGCTTTATATGCTTTTTGTTTCATTACATTCTTGTATATGCTATTATGTAAAGTATATATTTATATACTTATATATACATTTACAGCAACTCTTTAGGAATTAAACTGGTATAATTTGTCAACTTGTCTGATGTTGAGTAAAATGTTACCTTACTAACTCAGCTAACAAGTAAACCTAAGGTAGTGAGAGTGAACATTACATTGCAAGGTTGTTACAGTGAGTATGTTAGCATTTAACACAGACCACTGCCTTGCATAGCTCTAGAGTATTATTATTAAAATGAATTATCCCCAAAATACTGTAATTTTAGCAGTCGTTTGTCTCAGTGTTCCAGATGAACAATATCCATTGATGCAGTGTTTTTTTTTTGGTCCTATTCTCCCATTTCCACACAGAGCTGTATTCAAAATAATACAAAATATTACAACATATTGTGTTATTCTGACTTTCTCTAAGATGTGACTACGCATAATTTATCGTTAAAGCTGTGACATGCTGTCTTTTCTCATTAAAAAAACTTAGCGCTGCCCCCTCACAGCACTTTCTGTTAAGAGTTACAGCACAAGCAACCAGGAACACTGGGATGATTGATCTATGAATGCTCTGGTCTTGTCTCTGTCGTGTTTTAAAGCCCACATACTGCACGATTTGACAACTACCAGCACCATGAACACAACAGTGTGCTCATTGTTGCTTTCTTAGCCGACCTCAGAGAGAATGTCAATCAAACTTGTGTGCACTGTAAGCTTAGGAGAAACCAAACAAAAAAAAAATCTATTTGCATGAAGCCATGGCTGCAAAAACAGCCTGAGGATGATCTGTATACACTGAAGCGTGAACTGGAGGTGAGCAACACTGTTAAATGGGAGCCTCATGCAAGACTCCTGCCGTTACTGATATGTGTGTGGTCAGAAAATGAAGAGTGAATCACTGTTCCTGCGGTATTCATCAACGCTAGCAATGTTCTGAATGTCCGATTGTATCAGTACAGCTTGGCTCCCACTGGCTAATGAAAGAAGAGACATTGAATAAAGTTCAGGTATTCCGTCACCGCTTGCCTTTATTTTTCTCTATTGGTTCATTTCTACAATTTCTTCCCACTGTTGACTTCTTAGTCACTTTTCCTTTCTCATGCTGTCCAAGTCCCTACTTTCACAAATTGTGAAGTCATCATATTTGCCCAATGATGTTTCCGCTTGAGTTCTGTAAGCCGATTAGTCAGAGAGTTTCTATCCTCCAGCTGCAGGCTTTACTCCAGCACCACTACATGAACTTGACTTTTCTCCTGTCTTCATGAACCTCCACTAGAGGTAGATGCTGTACAGTCGACAGTGTCGAGGTCAGTCTTTGTACATATCAGTAAACGCTGTTGTATACTTCCAGATAATCTCACCTAACTGAGACCGGAGTCAAGAATGGATCTTTACAAACCCCATACTATGAGACAAGTGGGGAGGAAGTCAAAACGTGTAATCTTTGAGAAACTTTTTGGCCAAACTACAGATACCACAGAAAAAAAGACATAACATGAGCAATGAAAAAAAGGAATGATGTAAACAGTGGATGAAAAAATCTGAGCGATAGATGAAGAAAGATGCAGAAAGAAAGCAAAAAAGCGTCATAGAAGCCGGGCCGGCGGCTAGTTAGAGTGTGTGCAATGAGTTGTGTTGTGTGTCTGGCTTCCTCTGGCTGCCCCGGGCCACTGTTCCACTGTTACCATGGAAACCCAGAAGTGGGTTAACATGGGGCACACATCACTGTGGGCCATCAACGAGAGCCCAGACGTTAAACACGCCAAGTCGGTGGACAACACACACGCACACACACACACACACACACACACACACACTAATGCAGAAGAGTAAACAGATCAGATTAGATGCAAGTAGAATTTACCAATTCTTCACACCCGATCCCACTGTCATTAAACGTCTGCAAAGACAGACACACACCTGCACACACATACGTTGCCACTGCTCCACATTCACACACACCTACATAAGTTGCCTGAAAAATAGCCTTTACCACCAGGTTGCTAGGCAACTCGAAGCCTACGTGCCAGTGTACTGTGTGTGTGTGTGTGTGTGTGTGTGTGTGTGTGTGTGTGTGTGTGTGTGTGTGTGTGTGTGTGTGTGTGTGTGTGTGTGTGTGTGTGTGTGTGTGTGTGTGTGTGTGTGTGTGTGTGTGTGTGTGTGTCTGTCTATCTATTTCCCTGTGAAACCAAGCGAAGCCAGAGGAAGGAACAATATTTCCAAGCCAATACTGGGACAGTGTGCATACATGGACAAACACACACTGAAACAGGGTCCCGACCCGGAGGCCAAAATAACCTTCAGGGCCACCGAATCAGGATGGAGGCATTGCATCACCTTCCCTCCCCATCCTCTTTCTGAACTGTGAGCGGTCGAGATGGGAAAGATCTCACTTCTAGTCTGATGTCATTAAGAAACAACCCAGCTTATAAGCATCTCATGAAGTGTAAAATCTATACTCCCCAATCAGAGTCTCAGCACTATGCAGGTCAGCGCCCTGAGGGGAAAGCAGCTGATCAGCAGAGGCTAACAAAGGGTAAGTTCATTCAAATTACAGTAAAGTGTCTTAATCAGGTGTGGCACCATAACCCTTGATGGCATAGATTATCCAAGTGTGTAGACCTGGAAGGCAAAACAGCACTCTTCCACAAGATTTTCTCTTGTGATTCACATAATTTTCCAACCCAGCAAACAGGTCACGTAGCCTATATGTGTGGAAGTATTTGCATATAATACTGTATGTCCGTCCTCGTATTTATTCAGTTTCACTTATATATTCAGTCTTGTTTGTTTCAAAATCTGCTAATATTACACATAGGTAAGCATATTTACCAAAACTGTCGGTAAGCATGTGTTTTTTAACCATAAGAAGAAAAATAATTATTTTATAAATTCCAAAATATGGATGTAAGTATAAAAATCCAACTCTAGCATGTAGATGGCAAAATTCAACCTCTAGGATTGAAAGATGCAGCAAACACTGAAGTGATGTTCCTTAACTGGAGTTCCTTAAATGACCACTTGAGGCTGGTTCCAAAAGTGAGTCGATCCCCATACACCCCCCTGCTAGAATACCTAACTGTACAGTGGAAATAAACACGTTTGCAGCCTGACACGAAAAACAAATTTGGTCTCTATAGCTAATTTCACCGTTCATGACAACTGTACATGGGGTGGATTTTAATATACCTCACCTGTTCAAATTGTATAAAGGCTTAAATCTATGCATAATTAAGTGCATGACTGCTTTGAGAGAAAAGTGGTTTCTGTAATTGGACAGTCCATGGCCCAGAGATGTTTGTACAACCTACTTCAGCTCCAGTCACGCTCCACCTCATTGCTCATTTTCAGGAATTAAGAGGAGTCGGGAAATGACAACATAATGATGAAGACTCTGAGCTTCAAAGCCGCTCTTCAGAAAACATCACGGAAGGTTTGTCCATATTTATATAAGGTCAGAGGCAGGCAGCACTGGTTTTCAAATACCCATGTCTGAGAGGACGAATGAAATTTCTTTTGTGTTAATCACAGCATTAAAAATAGGATCTCTTTCCAGCCTTATCCCTCCCAGTCTAGATAAGGCACAGGCCAACTGCCATCTGTTTTCAGGAAGTCTTTTTTCTTTTTTTTTTTTAAACTAAAATTAGTCCTAATGAAAACTGTTGACAGTGAGAGCCAGAGTGATGAGGATATTGTTTCTGGAAAGGCATGTTGCTTGGAAAAAAATGACAAATCACCTCCCGATGATCTCAGTTTTGGTAACTACAGTAGTTCAACTTCTCACCTCGCTGCAAGTGAACTTTATGGTGTGATAGAAGTGAAACACACTTGAAGCCTTTAACTACAAGCAAGAGCAAACCAAGAGATTTTTAAGTTGGTGTTATTGGTACTCTTTCACTTAAAAAAGTGATAATGAGACATGTATTTGACATCCTACAACCTGACTGAATAAAACCAAAAATGTCTCTGTGCATATATATCACTAGTAATGACTGAGAGGCAAGGGTTTTCCTGTTTTAGCCCTTTTGCACTACACACACCACATATCCTGATGCTGAGGTGGATTCTCTCTCTTTTCTCCCCTGGTGTCCTTGTCTTCCTCGCAGCATTGCCTCCAGCTATCCATTCATCTTCCCACAGCTTTCGTCTCCCTCTCCGTTTCATCTCTGGGCTCTGATGTAACTTCTAGACATCCATCTCTGCCACCAGCCGTCCCTTAGCTCCCTCCAAGTGACCCGTTTATGCCTTCTCGCAGCCCACCCCCTCTTCCCAGACTGAAGAGTGGACCTCCGCCTCGGAGTCACCTGATCACCATCTTTACTTTTGTACACACAGGAAGAGCTTTGTTCTATAGATCAGGCCTCGGGCTCTGCAGCAGCTCCTTATCTGATGAATATACTGGCGCTGGGCTGACAACACAGACTGTCACACTTTCATATCTCACTGTGTTTACATGTGATCACACATGATAAAAATAGATCCTCACTAGAGTGCAAAGAGGTACGACAGTATCACAGCGGTACGTGACCTCTGCTGCTGCACTCGTACCTGCACTACAGATGAATATGTCACATATTATCTGATCACTGAGTGAAGCCATGGCCTCAGAAAACCTGAAAATAAAGTCCAGCGGAGGATGCGATGAGCGGTCTGGGAGCCGAGTGGAGAAGGCTGCAAATTTCTAAACAACATTCATCTCCGTCTAACATTCTCTTACTCTCTACAGCGGTCTCAACTGAACCATCATCCTCCTCTCAAAATATCACTTCACGTCAGGTTTATCTTTAGTTCTCCTTCATTTCCTGTTTTCTATTCACGCTTTTCTCACAGGTGGAATTGGAAGAGCTGACAATCCTTCAAACATTTCAACACATAAAATTTTTAGTGAACACGTAGATGCTTAAATATCTGTCTCAAGAGTTCTTTTTAAAAACTTTTTAGTGAACATCTGATATCTAAAACTGCAGCCATCACCTAGAGACTCATATATACAATATATACTGTCAATGTCTTTTCATTTTTTCAACCAAGCCTCTGGTTAATATTTCTAAATGTCAATCATAGAGTCTCTTGGGTGACAGCCAGAGACTGAATCGGGGTGAGGATCATGATGTGGGTAATGTGTGTGGTGTGTGTCCAAGGGGTTGTTTATTGCCGCTATGACAACAGTCTGGCTGATTAATGTCAGAAGACCCAAGGGGCCCTGCTGAAATAAACAAACCTCCGCCAAAGATCACAGAAAAGATATCAGCGGGTCAGATATTGTGCCCTTCATTTACGAGACAGAAGGGTGATTGACGATGGGAGTTGTGCCAGTTTAAGCCAGCGCCATCCAAAACATACAGATGAACTGGACCAGTAAACATCCTCATCTAACCTTGTGTAACACTAGTGATTAGGCAGATGTATGCAGGAGATGGAACTGGAAAAAATACGGTGGGAGAGGAGAGTGAGGGAAAGGAAAGGAAAGGAAAGGAAAGGAAAGGAAAGGAAAGGAAAGGAAAGGAAAGGAAAGGAAAGGAAAGGAAAGGAAAGGAAAGGAAAGGAAAGGAAAGGAAAGGAAAGGAAAGGAAAGGAAAGGAAGAAGCTAATGACAAGAGAGCAGTGCTGCAGTGTATCTAAAGCACTGCTGAAGAGGCTGTTGGAGAGTTGTCATGAGTGGATCAGGAATATGGGAGTAGCCTGGTTTCTACTCATTACACACACATCATAAGACACATTCCACATAGCAGCATCTCACATACACACTAACACACCAACACACACACGCCTACATACCCGTTGACTGTATGTGGAGGATCTTGTCATGGAGCCCATCAGAGAGTTCTATCACAGCTCTGCTCGTCTGGACCATCTGCAGACACAGAACCATATATTAGCATGAAACACAAACACATACACAGTTGTAGTGCACCATAAACCTCTAACTTATTCTACTATTTGGAAGTGTTTTTTTCATACGCTGGTTGATTCGTTGCAGAAGGAAAACATCCAAAGTACACAGGTAGGTGTTTGTTTTACTAAACTTTGTTGCTTTGAATCTATGGAGCTCAGTTATAATACTATCTTTGAGGTGGTTTGCTCAAAGTGAGTTTCTTTCTCATACTCTGAGCCAGATATCTGCACTTATAAATCTTTATTTCTTAATATATTCTGAAGGTCTTTACAATGGGATATATTCATATATCATTCACACCCGCATTTGTAGAACATTTAACTTTATTTCTAGCTGTGACTGTGTATTCAGATTTATGGAGTGATTTTTTTTTTTTTTTTTTTTTTTTTAAAAGGATATTCAAAATCCTTTCTGTAAAAACCTTTCACTCTAATATGCCAGCACAGTGAAACAAAAATTTTGAAGCCGATCGTAACTTCAGATTTCTGTTCTGGAAATGAATGCAAATCAGGACATTTTAAAATATCTAATATTCCATTTGCATGTTTAAACACTGGATTTCAGTGAAGTTGTAAAACAAAGATGAGAAAGTTTCATGCTGATATCTGTGAGTTAAAACAGTAACCTATTCACCTGTACTATCTCCCTGTAAGCACATATGAAATCAGTTTTATTGTCTAGGGTAAAAAAAAACAAAACAAAAAACTAAATATGCTACAGATTAAAGGGTGAGAGCAGATTGGTTTAAATCATATGAATGTTTCTGAGTTTAATGCACATGCGATTACAATGTTCTGCACATGTTGGCTGTAGAAATTATGGTAATTCATATATAGGAAGTGTGCATGTGAAGGCACTCACAGAGACTAATGTGACAGCTCTTTTACAGTAATGACCACACAAAATACACACAGACACACACACACACACACACACACACGTGAAACGAGTTGCTCCCGCTTGATTAATTCTGCACCTCCTCTCACAAATCCTGCTGGGACTTGATCTCTCCGTGGATATAAAAAAAAAAATAATAAAATGCTGTTCAACAAATAAGGGATTAACTACAGAACACTACACTGACCAGATCCAGTTGAACAAGACACACACATCCAGACACACTCTCATTCCCATTTCCTGTCTCTGTTGTTTGCTCCCTCCAGGCATTAGGATTGAGGTGTGGAATCCATTTAGCCGAACAACATTCAAATCTATGCTAATGGTATTCAGCACCACTGTGAGCTTTTTCTCCTCTGATCCGCTTGGCTGGTGCCGAAACGTGCACACACACACAGACAACACAAACAGGCACATGTGCACATTCTTACTTACACAACAATGCACAAATAGTCACTGGCATATGCAGATTCCAGTTGCATAGCAATGACAAACAACTGTAGTTAAATTAAAGCGTCACGGTTTATACACCAAAACCTTAATCATAACTTAACAGGGCTACAAACAGATCCATTTATCTCCACTAGAGCCAGTTTCTGGACAAAAACCTGAACATGTCCCCTCCTTCATTCACAATACACATACACCCTCACACACACATCACATATGCTGTCTGGACTGTGTTGCCAAATTGGCAATTGACACTGACTGCCCATCATCCCGCCGAAGAGATTCCTGGGGAATATCTGATATGAAACATGAACAAGTGCACTTTGAGCAAATATCAATTTAAAAAATATTGCTGCAGCCACACAGATGACAAAAAAAGAGGCGTAATGTTCTTCACCGCTTTTTAACATTGCAAGACGGGCTACCATTGGACTGATTCTGGTCCACAGCTGTACAAACCCAGTTATGTCAGAGAGCCACAGTCCAACTAGATCCAGAGGGAGAAAGAGGAGGCAGGAACTGAAAAAAAGATTAATGAGTGAAAGAAGGAATGGGGAGGGCAATGAAAGACGGAGACAGACACCAAAGGGAAATATTTTGAATGTGAAATATGAAAGTGAGGACAGACACAACGACTGAGCAACACAAACCCACTCAAACTCACTGATTCACTCGACTCATTGACAGACTGAGGAGTCGACTAACAGACCAATTGACCCCTCTGCCCCTCTTTTTTCTCTCGTCCTCATTCTCTTTCTGTGTTTATTTCCGCGGGGGAGTTTTTTCTCGATGGCTGGATTTATTTTTAGGCATCATTATATAAATTAAGTCTGTTAAATAACTTTCTCCTCGGTCAATGAAACGCTGCAGCTTATTTGGGTGGAAATACACGTTGGCTTCAGGCCAAGGTGAGGATGTCGCTGGTGTGTTTACAAGACTTAAGGCCAGAACAAATGAGGATGTTGTTCGCTACATAACAATGAGAGCTCATTTGTGTTTCGGGACAGATTGGCTAAAAAGGAAAGCATTTGCTTGGGAGGGGATTTTCCAAGTTAGGTCAAGTGGTCAGGAGATGGGAGGTGACTGACTGATCTGTTGCTTTTGTTTGATCTTTCCTTTCTTTTGATGGCGTTCAGATTTATGAGCCATGTCAACTCTTTTATCTGGTGCAAAACAATAAGAATATTAACCCCCTGAACCCCAAAACACCCAGTGGGTTCAAAAGAAATGCTACCTTTAAGAAAATTACCAAAATTACAATAGTTGTCAGAGCTCAAGGCTGCAAAAATGGAAAGAATTGTCAGATTTCAACTCTCCAGTTGTCCTTGAACTATTCATCTGTCACATGCCATTCTGTTGGAAAATTTAAAATCACGATTTTAATTTTAATTGTAACAGTCTGGTTACAAACATTCAGGGACTTTTTCAGCTGGGTTGAACTGCACGATGTGTTTATATAAAGCGTCTCTTTATTTTTTGTAAAGAAAATAATTAAAGAAATTCTGTGCTCCAAAAGACAATTTTGAGTTTTGTCTACTTCTAGCCATAGTTGTGCCGTTTCCATAGAGATGCAGGACTTTATATCACGGTGAAAAATGAGTCAAAATGTGGCAGGAATAAAGAAAACACCCAGAAGCTGTTTGGAGTTCAGAGGGTTAACTGTCAAGTCTCTTCCTTCCTCACCATTTCATAGGTAGAGACGACTCGGCGAAGGACATCGGGCAGGGGCCCCTGTGGCTCCAGAGTGGGGTAGTGGTCTCGGAGGTCAAACAGCAGTAAAGGCGAGCCTTCCGGTCCTGATACTCTGGAGCTCAGAGCCAGAACACACTGCATGAGGTTAGCCACAGCCGACACCCCACACAGCTCCCTGAACACTGCTACTGAGTTCTGTTTAACAACAAAAATAAAGGAGGACACACAAATGAAACACCCAGATTTACCTCTTTTTTCTCTTTTTAATATTTTCATCCTGAAGGAAATACACTGCAAAGACACTAAATGATATCAGAACAAAAAGAACAGAAAATTTATGAAATCTTTTCTTCACTCTGTCTTCCACTTGACTTACTTTCTGCCACACACACAAATGTGCACAAGTAAGCAAAAATAAAATTTAAAAAAAAAAAAAAAAAGACTCCTGCAACACGGATTTGTCTTTTGTTTCACTATTGATTTCTCTCCTGCAATTTTGCTGTTATAGTAGTTTGGAACGAAATGGAAGAAATCCAGTGATGTGGATAACAACAGTCTCACCACACTGTTAGAACATATAATTACTGTTTTAGTGGTGTCGGTTGACACAAACACACACAGACCAAATTGCTGCCTGGCCCTTAAAGGTTAGTTCAACTATTAACGAAGAAACAGAGTGAAAAAAAAAAACATCACAGTTGTTTTTACAGCTGTATACATAACTATCATTATTAAATATGAATCTACATATAATAGATAAGATTCATACAGATGTAATATACAGTTATATTCACTGTGTTTTCATCTGTTGACACTTCAACTGTAAAATGTGAACCCCACAGAATCAGCCCTGTATTAAAAAATATTCAATTTATGATTATTAAAAATTGAGAAAAAAGTAGCAGATCCTCTTATTATAGAAGCTAGAGCACATGAAGTCTTGACAAATGACTTGAACAAAAATTAATATATAATAAATGAAATCATTGTGAAGTAATTTTCTGTCATGAACGAATGGAGAGAGTGGAAGAGAAGACTGAGTTGACTCACTTATTCACATTCATGATCATGTATCATCCACACTCGGCTGGATAATATTTATATCTTTGTTTGGACATTACATATGCGCCAGTTAAAAATAGAGTGCTGAACATGCAAAATATTTATCTCACCTGCATGTTTCCTCTCAGGTCTGTGGCTTCTCTCAGCAGAGGTGAAGCCATCTTGAAAACCTCATCCACAACCCGAACTCCTAAATCCCTCAGAGCCGTGTAGTCCCGCCCCTTTCGGGCCTTCCGCACTGACAGACCTCTTTTATGAGGCTTTCCTCCTCCTCTACGATTGGTGAGCGCCACATGGACGAACAGCTTGGCGTGAGGAAGCTCCTCCCCCGTCAAAGACTGGAGGGGAACATGTCTGTAGCCTGGCTGGAGGCACTCCAGAGGTATGGTGTACTGACCTGCCAGGGGTGGTAGAGAAATCATACGTATGGAACTGATGCACAAGCTTAAAACATGAATTGCCTTGAGGTTGTCGTGATTCTTACCTATGAATTCATCTCCTATGTAGTCGTCATCCAGCACCACAAAGCGAACCATGGCGAGCTCCGGCAAGTTAATCTGGAACTCAAAGCTCTCATCAAAGATGGGGTTGTCCCCATTGTGGGTCACAGTTCTCGTGCGGCGCTCTGTGCAGTCAGCTGGGATGCCGTGAATCTCCACATACACATATGGATCCACCACATCCCCTTTGGCTCCAGAACCTCGTGGCTTGGGCAGATTCTGGCCGCTAATCACCTGGGAGAAGGAGAACTGCTATTTATACACTGCTGGGTTTTCCGAACACTCTCATAACTATGGAGGATTCATATTATCCAGTTTAATCCAAGCTTGGCCCTATTTTTGTAGTTTTGACTATTAAGTTGTGATCATATTTTACTCACCCAAATAACTATTGATATCCAGGAAATGAATGATATTACTACAATGGAGTCTAGCAAGGCATGAAATGAACATTCAACTGATCCGACAAGCCACTGAACAAGCCACCACTTAAGTCAAATTATTTGAAAAACTTCATCTGGAAGTAAAAGTGAAAGCAAGCACAACTGAAATGTATTTTCACTTTTGTTTGTTCTTGTAAATCAGCCCAGCTAAGCTGGAGGATGTTTTAACTCTCTGAACTCCAAGCAGTTTCTGGGTGTTTCCTGCTCTGGTCACATTTTAACTTACTGTGGGTTTGTTTTTCACTACAATATAAAGATCTGTATCTCTATGGAAACAGCATAACCATGACTATAAGAAGAGAAAACTCAAAAATGTCTTCTGTGCAGTAAGATACAATTCTAATGCCATAAGCCATAGAAAAGAAAAATGAAAGTTGGATTTCTTTGTTAATTTTACAAAAAAATTAAAACATGGAATCGGCATGTAAAAAAAAGGGCCCATAGATGTTATCAATACTAGAAAAACAGTACATAGTAAAGATATTGTACATCTCATATTTTAAATGAGTCTTTATGTTTGTGTCCCATTTGCTTTGTGTAGAGACAGCCTGCAGTTCAGCCCAATTTTTGCCACATGATTGTTAGTTGCAGCTGAGTCACCAGCGATTTTACAGTTGTGCCGAGGACGTCATCATATTTAGCTTTTTTTTTCTGGCAGAATCAGGTTAGAGCAAAGAAATTATTTTTATTTTTTTAGTTTTGGTTAAGTTTTGTAATGAAACGGCATGTCACAGATGAGTAGTTCAAGGACCATCAGGAAGCTGAAATTCTAATGATTTTGTTTGATGTGTTTCTATAATAAATTGTGCAATTTTGGCACTTTTTTTTTTTTTTTTTTAAAAAGATAACACACCTTTCAAACCTGTCTATGGGTTTTGGGGTTCAGAAGGTTAAAACCTGTTTGATGACCTGACTTCTTTATAGCAGTTTTTCAAAGTTCCGAGATGTTATTACCCAAGAGAAAGATGGAAAAGTTCTATTAAAAGTAATTACTCTTTACGTTTTAGAACAACTTCAGCTTATGCCCATAGCAAAGTCCATATTTATTATGGTGTACATGTTATTCCACCGCACCTTCACATGGAGCAGCTGTGGGGAGACACCAGGCACCGTGTCTCTGGTGTCGGCACTGAAATAAGACACCTCCTGCCGCATGATGGCCGGCCGCAGAACGTAACCACAGCTCCCGTTCTGTCTGAACCAGGCCGTGTTCAGGTCCATCATCAGTCCAGCTGTCTGAAAATTCATTGATACAATCTGGCAACCGCACTTCCAAAGGTCCTGGGGGTTCATGTTGCTCGAGTCAATACGCATAGGGTTGGGATACACTCGTGATAGGAAATGCTTGTTGTGGTTGACAAAGTCACCGGGGTTCTCACAAGCGAGACGCACAGCCAGAGACTCATGAAAAGAACAGAGTTCCCAGGGTTTTTGGCTTTTGGATGATGTTGGAAAATCAATGAAGCGAACAGAGCAGCAAAGAGTTACTAAGCCAGAGAGCTCTTTTAACAGCATGAAACGTTTGGGAGGAGGATGAAGGGGAATAGACTGAGAGACGATTGTGTAGGCGAAACTTTTCTGTACCATGTCCTTCTCATTTGTTCCAGGAACTGCCCCTCCACTGTTGGCTGCTTTCATCCTTTGGCACATTTCTGCTCCTTCATCCTCTTCACTTACATCCCCGTCCTCCCCATTAGAACCTGAACCCAGTTTTTTACCCTTTAGCAGGATGCGATGCCTTAGAGCATGCGGCGATGGCAGGTACGGGGCCCCATCATGTGGGAGATCTGTGTACAGCCTCTCCCCAAATATCCTCACTAGATGCTGCAACAGCACTTTCTGCTGTGGGAGTGAACAGTGGTTCTCAATGCACAGAATTAACGGATAGTCAGATGCAACAAATGCGTATCTTCCAATTGCCTCTAATACACAACGTAGGGACAGTGGTGGGGAAAGGGTGTGCCCAGTACACACTACCGGCTCCTCATCAGGACCATCCCAGACGTCCACCTCCACACATCGGCAGCCCATTTTAAGGGCACGGATGTAGCCAGAAATATCGGAGGGACCTCGAAACTGGTCCTCAATGAGGTAGGTGTTGTGAGAGGAGTTGATGAAGTAGTGGGACAAAGGCTGGGACATGTCCTGGCACACAATGTCGTGCTCCCGGTCAAAGAGGTGGCACTCTGCTGAAGTGAGGTAGCTGGTGAAGCCGTCCAAGGACATGAATCCTTGCTGCTGACCTTCCACTGACGGCTCGTGGGACTGGATGAGTTTCATGCTGGTTTCCTCACTCACCTAAAATGCAGAGTGAGAAAAGAAGATGAGATGGAGATTATCTACAATGGAAACACTTGACTTGATTGTGTGAATTAGTGTGTTACCCACTTGAGTCATGCCCTGCTCAGCCTCGATGAACCTCATCAGGTCTTTGGTGTCCAGGAACTCCTTGTTGCTCGAGAACTGCACCAACAGAAAGTAGATCTCTGGACGTGTGCAAAAGTCGTGAAAGGCCTCGATGAACTCCTGCTTGGTGACTCTGTTGTTTCTTCCTGTGAGCTTTTTGTTTTCACTGTGGTCTTTAAATCCAGATCCGTTATCTATTGTGAGCCCACACATCCTCTCCCTGACTCTTTGAAGCTCTTTAAACCTGTGCTCCACTTTGCCACTGCTCACCCCTGGGTTCACACTTTGTATCAACTTTATAGCTGACTGCAAGCGAATCCCTTCCTTGATGTCGTCCTGTCTGTCGGAATCAGCAGCAGAGGAAAACAACTGCTCCAGCCAGCCAAGACGAAGGCTGTCCTGACTGCTGGCGAGCATGTCAAGGGCATGTTTCCCATACTGCATCAGATACCTGGAGACAGATGAGAGACGAATGGACAAGGCCGATGGAATAGGACAGAACATTTTTGTTGTAAAACTGCATCACAGACACTTCTATTTTCATTTCAGCCATCTTGCACAGTGCCTAAAATTTAAAGTACAATAACTGCAGCAGGAGAACCAGTTTGAAGTCAAACCACGTTTACTGGCACAGCGCTTCATAACAAAGGCGACTTGAAGGACTATACAAAGAAATCAACCCAACAAAATCTCACTGTTCGTCTCAGTACAATCAATAGCAGGGGAAAAGCAAAGCATAGGGGACAAGATATATTTTTGGACTGGCATCAAAGACCTTCACAGATTAGCTGGAGTCGCTTAACCTTCCTTGCATGACCGAATCTTACTTCAAGCACAAATTTAATTTCTGTCATTACTTGTTCACCTTGACGTCAGTGAGAACACCAGTGAAGACTCTGTGTCCTCATAAATAAAACTTACCTGACTAAAATATTGATGAAATACAGTATATGTCAGCAATTTGAAACATTTAGGAACCGATTCCTCAACACGTATGTTGTTGCAACAAGGGCAGACATGAAAGATCCTCTCTATTCGCTGAAGTCAAAGTTACATAAAATAATCCATTTCAAATTTAACATGGCTAATATGTAACTCTACACCATTGCTTCTGCAAGAATGTGCAGCTCTGTGAATTCTCCTTCTCTCTCCCTGACACGCAAGTTGCAAAATCTGAGATCACTGAAAAAACATTCAGTACACCTGTGATTTAAAGTTATCCTAATTGCTCAAACGTGGCATAAAATGAGCTGCAAACACTCTAACTTTCTCAGTTTTTAGAACTATTGATCTATCTATTTGCATGTTTGCATCATGGCTCCACATGGGCAAGAATTGCCAGAGTGCATGAAAAATGAGATTGTGTGACTTAACAAAGATGGAAAAGGATATAGAAAGATTAGTGGCCAACTAAAAGTCGGCCAGAACAGAATCCCAGAAGAGATCAGGAGATATAGAATAAAGCATAGTACCACTAATCAATCAGAGTCTCAGCAGCAGGCCTTCTAAAACAATGCCACGGACAGGGTGCTACTTGCACAATCTGGCTCTGAAAAACAGATTGGCACATCCTTCAGAGTTGGCACAGGGGTTAGTTCTTCAATAGAAATTAGAGTTAATCTGTATATATGTCTACATAATATCCAAGAAAAAAAAAGTGGACATGGATGCACCAAAAATACTGGCTGACAAAAGGACTCCTAGTCTAGAGAAGCTTGGCAGAAGAGGAAGACGAAGAAGAGGAGACTCCAGCATGATAACAATCCAAAGCACACAGCCAGAATTACACAAGAGTTTCCAAAGAAGAAAAAAAGTGAAAACTATGATGTACAGTGTGTCGCCTGACTTGAATTCAATAGAATACCTCTGGAGTAGTTAGAAAGGTTGAGCAACAGGACTCTCCAGCAGAGAGTAGCTGAAAAAAAACAAGAATGGCTGCCTGTCATCAGGAATAAAGGTGGACATACGAAGCACTGGAAATGTTTAAGAAAAAAAAGAGCAAAACCCTAGTGTTCAAACTAGAAGTAGTGCAATTACTGTAAAGTGATGCATTTCAGAATCAATCATCCTTCAAGCCAACCTGTAATATCTCTGATTATTTGCATTTCCAAACTTTTGAATTACATGGTGATGTAAAAAAATGACAAAATTTCAATTTATGTTTGAACTAGTTCTTTCTACTAAATTGCCCAAACAACAATAGAATAGCTTGACCTACAATGCTTTATGTAACAAAGGAGATAATCCCTGAATATTGGCCTCTTATCTTGTTGTACTTGTATTTCTGCTATGGTGTGTTACTGATAAAGTGTAAATAAAAAAACAAGATTAGAAGATTTTTCACCTAAAACTGAGTGTAATGTGTTTCTGGAACATATTATATATATTTTACAGAGTATACAGCATAAGACCACTTCTAGTTCTTGCGTTATTGTACCTCAGGCCAGTAACCCAAATGTTGGCCACTTCAGCAGAGTTCGCCACCAGGTCCAGGCTCTCATATATGTCTCCATAGATGATGGAGAATGCACAGTCCTCTGATATTTGTTCATAAACTCCACTGGTGCGGAAGGTTTCTGTGTTACGACCTGTCCGTACCTACAATTTAATTACAAGAGTTGCACAAAAAAAAGAAAAGAAAGCATGTCAGATACAATAAAAAGAGATCAAATGTTGTCTTTTATACGATTCAGGGCTGTAAAAATTTCCATCACTGTGGTCTAAAAGACTCAGTGGGGTCATTCACAGAGCAAAAACCAGGGAGGGTAGATTTAGAAAGCTTTTTTTGTCTGGACACTGACCTCACGTATAGAGGCGAGAGAGATGCGAGCTTTGTCTGACTCCTTCTTGGATGGCTCCCAGCAGAGAGCCTGCAGACCTGCATCCAGAAGATAGTAACGCTGGTAAACACGGGAGTTGGGTCGGATCTTCTTCAGCTCACTCCCCTCAACCTGGAAACAAGACGTGGATGAAGCTGTCATCCGCTGACTCTCAGTGTAAACCTCCTCACTTTACTTCAGAGAAAGTTCTGTTGAATGTTTGACAGGCCTTTCATCTACCAGAAGCCCTTGATGTATGTGCAGTATGTTAAATATTTCACGTACAGGAAAGTAAAGCCTATATTTTATGTAAAGGATCACACTGTAGCTGACCCACCATGGAGTGGATACAGTCGGCAGCACTGCTGATCTTCTTCTCTGACAGACTGCTGCTGAAGGACACCGTCTTCTTCCTCTCCCGACCAGCACGTGATCCGTCCTGAAAAGGAGGGAGGGACGGACGAAATGACGGGACAGATAAAGAGAGGAGGAGGGGGTGTAATAAGAAGAGAAAAAATGAGCTGAAAGACAGAAGCAGCAATGGGCAGATAGCCATCCCTCTGGAGAACATTCTTTGCTTCAGCATGACAAATGTTTTTCCAGTTCAGAATGGATCTCAGAGGATTAAAAGCCACATCAGCTTATGTAACCATACATAAACACAGATTATTTGGTCTACCATGTAGAGCCTCCTCTTCCAATCTGTTATTGTTTTTCCTGATAGCATGCTAAAAGCCTTTGCTCGCCCTTGCCCTTCACCATTACACCATTAATCATACCTGAGCAGACAGAGGCAGCAGGCAGCAGCATTCTAATTCTGCTCCTCCACAAAGACTCTGGCAAACCCAATCAGTTTATCTGAGCTCACCATCGTGCCTCATCCATCTGATTTATTGACCAATCAGATGTCACCCCCACAGAGAACCCTGTACTAACAGATAAGAGCATATATGTGGGCAAAGTTATTCAATTATGGATATATTTGTCCTGATAAAATCAAATCAAAGACTTCATTGGAGCTAATCTGAGGTAGGATAAGCAGGATAACACAATTATAGTTGATTCAATCCCAAGTGGAGAGACAGACGACGCAAACACCCACATACTGGTGTATATTACAAGCATGGAGATGCAATGTAACAGTCACAGATACAACATTTTAGAGCTGCAACTATTAAATTAAATAATTATTCTCATCTTAGAATATTGTGTCATTTGTTTTTTCAGTTCACTGATTGATTAGTCATACCTAATTGTTAAACAATGGCAGCATGACACAGTGTTTCTGTGAAATCTGACAATCATCTACAACATATTACCATATAAGCGTAACTCTAGGAAAAAAAACAGGGATAATGTAATTTTTCACTGCATTCTCCTCTGAGTGTGTGCATTATGATTATTATTCATGTTTAATAATGTGTGAATACAATTTATTGGCTCCCTGATTAGCTCTCCTCTGCTGCCCTCCTTATTCCCCCTGTGAGTCTCTTCTTCTTCTTTCACTTCATTCACTTTACCCTCATTTATTTGATAAGCGCCACCACGAGAAGTCATGAAGTACTGCCTGCATGTTTTAATTGAAACATTAATAATATCTGGCACCAGTGCATCAATAATGTAACACAATAGGAAGTGATATAATAAATTGCCCTATCAATATTTTGTCATACCCCCTAATAACTACAGCCTGACTGATACTGGATTTTGAGAGGAATGATAACATCAATTTTAAGAATGGTAAATGTAAATGATGGCGCCATTGTTATTAACTTTCCAGCCATGTATTTCACACACTGAGTCAATACTTGACTCCTCACCACCGTCTGTGATACATGCTCTGCTACATGTGCTGCAGACAGTGCTGAGAGTGTTGGTGACACCAATTCTAAACGGCCTCAAGCATCTGTTTTCTATACTACGCTTCGTACAAAAACAAAAAAGAAAAGGTTTAATATCGGCACATAATGGACAACATATATACAGTATATACCAATACTGATAGATCTGTGAAAGTTCAATGTCAGCTGATTTATTGGTCAGGCTCTACTGATAACAACTTCTCAAAACCTAAACTGGCAACTTCAAATTGTTTAGTCTCACTAATAATTCAAAGCCTGAACATATTATAATAATTTATACCAACGTATATCAAAACAAAGCAGCAAATCATCACATTTGAGAAGCTGGAAAAAGCAGCAAATGGTGCTTGCAAGAAGACAAAATGATGAATTATTATACTTGATACCCACTGACTAATTAGTAGTTAACCAGCCCATCACTTTAGCTTTTCAATTTTCTGTCAAAAAAAAATCAAATTTAAATAAATATGTAATACAAGTGCAATGTACAGCCAGCTGAAAGATTCTGATTTATCTCTGAAAGTTGTTTAGAATAAATCAGAACAAATTTAAGAAAAACTAGTGGAAAAAAAAATCATACCCAGCATCCTGTTGATTTGTGGCAAACACACACACAAAGCTCTTCACCGCACCATATTGTTTTGGGGGTATTTCAAAAGTCTAATGCATCACCAGTGAGTTAATTAACATTTTCATGTTTATACATGTTTTACAGTGTTTGATTAATCTCTAGTCATCAGCATAACTCTGATTTCATTCAAATAAGACTTCACACAAACCTCAAGAGCACTTGTGTCTTTTATGAGAGAAGAGCGCAGGGAACCCTTCATATGAAAGAAATCTGGGGGATATGAAAGACAGAAAGGGATAAGAGAGAGAAAAAGAAAAAAAAAAGACCCGCGCTGCGTTTCATGTAAAGCATATGAATGAATATGCGAAAGAGGGGAGGATGGAGATGTTGCCCTCAGATGGAGGGGAGAGAACCCAACCATCACAAATCCTCACAGAATCAATCGCCTCATTAGGACACAGAAGTCCGACCAATTGCAACAAGTTTTTTTTAAACAGTGTGATGAGGGGAGTGCTCTAAAAATACTCCTGGTGCTTTAGGGTGTGATAGACCCTTTTCAATCAACAGCAGGAAGAGCGAGAAAATAAAGAAGTGTCAGTTTTAGCCTTTAAAGGGTTTTTTATAAAACAGACAACACATTAACGCATTAAAACACCAACAACTTGTAACTGAGCTAATTGATTTTGTGTTCTCATTAAAAACCTGCAGCTTTCAGTGTGCTGCAGCAACACCTTTAAATATAACTCTATTTCAAATAAGGCTCTAATGCAACTCTGGTCTCACCAGCAAGGAGAAAATCTGAAAAAAGAGCTTCTTTCTGGTTTCTGGCAAATTTGAAATGTTTTTGAAAGCTCACAGGAAATTCTCCAGGGACCCAGACTGAGACGCAGCAAGCTCAAACACCGACAGATTCACCTTTACACTGCAGCGTACTGTACCGCCCTATCATTCATACTTTCCCTTTTCTTTCATGCAGTGCAGTGACAGGTGCAGGAGATTAATGCTGGCCTCAATCTATATCTCTTCCTGTGTGTGTGACATTACCGGTAATAGTCCCTCTGTGGCTGCATCAGCAGCAATTGCTGTGCACAGACTATCCAGTTAAGAAATTCCACATAAATAACATGGTCTCCACTGACATTCCTGCACTATGTGGCAAACAGCAAACATGTCATTGTTGATTAATAGACAAGCAAAGAGCAGAAATCCCGTTGAAGCAACGGATGCTTTCCTTTAAAGGCTAGTAAAGCTCATATGCTGTGCAAATGCCACAAGCTGGATTCGTCCTGAGGCATGCCCACTAGTTTGGATTCAATTATCTCATGTGGAAGCTGTCCTGCATGTTCACCGCTGTTAGCCCACCACATAAATTACTGACAGAAAGAGAGACAGAGTTCAAACACAGCCTGACGTCACCGGAGACTCTGAATAAATTACCCTGACAAGATAAAACTAGAGGGCACACATTACCACGCAAGTAGATAAACACCTGAATAAAATGCAAACCTAAATGTATTGATTTTTCTGTGCAAAAAAGGCGCACACTGTTGAAACAGACTGCAAACGTAGGCAAACAAAAAGAGTTCAGTCTCCGTTCCCTGATAAGATTCCAATTTCATTTTCACTTAATCGCTGTACTGTACGTCGCCGTCACAAAGGTCCTGTGTTGTTTTCTCACACAGAGGGAGATGAGTCCCCAAAACCACCACTGCGCTTCAAAACAGGAAGCAGCCTGTCAGGCCATCACAGAGCGTTTCCTGTGGTTCCACTGAGAGTGAAGTGACAGAGAAGAGAAAGACTGAGAAACGTTGTGCAAAAACCTCATCGCCTCCAGTTACTGACATTGTAATGGTTATTTATAGGTTTGACACTAGTTCAACACCTGATAAAGATATGCAGTAGGTCCTGAAACCTTTTAAACTGCCTCTTAAAACATTATTTGTAAATATATGTGCTAAATATATATGTAATGAGGTGATTCACATGCCTCATATCTTTGCATTAATTCATGTTTTGGTAAGGCTATTTTATTTATGTTGCCGTTTTCCTTCAACAAAGGCAAATACACAAACATTAAGTACAAGAATGATAAAATATAATAAAAGCCAACAGACAAAAGGCACATTAAAAACAGTAATACAAACTAACGAATAAATTGGTTTAAGAGAAAATTAACCAAAACCAGCAGTACACAGATAAATATTGAGCTTGGATTAAAAAGTAATGGACAATGTCTCAAGTCTGCAATCATCTGACTGTTTGTACCACATTTGAGCAGCATGGAAACTAAAAGTAGCCTCAACATGTTTAGTTTTGACTTTTGGCACCACCTGTAATCCAGAATCTGGGAGGTCTGCAAGGTTCTAACTGGATCAAGAGCGCTTTAATATTTAAAATGGGTAAAGCTGATGTGGTAAAAGTGTTAACAACTATTTACACATCCATTACATATGGAGCAACACTCAAATTTGGTGAGGATCACATTTATACGCACTTAAAGTCCAATGTTCATCCTCCTTTTAGCTCTATTTTTGGCCTCCACCAACCCCAGATGGTAATATCTGGCTTTAATATCAGCTAAATCCTCCACAGTGTTTTTTCAGCTTAACATTTACTTTGTTTTCAGTACTGAACACATAACATATGGTAGATTTTAAGTGCTTCTTTTTTGTAAAAAGCTTTAAACAGGAGCAAAAACAACACTGGGGATAGGTGAGAAGCAAAGTAGTAAAGGTGCTGACGGCAAAACAGAAACCAAAAAAAAACCTGAAAGATATTAAAATTATTCCCAGAATTTTCTTTCAGTGCAGAGCTGGTGATTTATTTTGTCACCTTTATCAGCCCACACATTGTGATTTGATCATTGGTAATATAGCAGTTTAAATTAAAGTTAAACTAAATTACAAAATGTCAAAAAAATATCCATTAGAAAATAGGGGTTTTTGAGTGACATTTTTATCTGCAAGTTTTCATTTGGTGGAACTATACAAAAGATTACTGCGAGTAAATTTGGATGATTGTGTGACTATGAGATTAGGACATCTACACTGATTGAACAGATGGACAAATGTGGGGACGGATGGAGAGTGAGAGAAAATGGAAGGACTGGGTGGTGGAACACAGATGCAGTTATCAGAGAAGGACGCACAAGATGACAAGAGTCACATCACAGAAAGTTTAAACTTGAGAGGAAACAGATAAAACAGATAAGAAAGTTGAGCTACAGTTGAGGAAGCAAGAGGAGAAATGAATACAGATGCTGTTTGCCTGATCTATCTTTAGTGCGGACAATCACAGAGCCGTTGCACTTGGTATTCTTCTGCAGCCACCGGCATGGCCTAGTGCCTTCATTAGCCAGCTTGCATGCATACATGGCATGATGTATGTGAGCGTATGTTTCAATGGATGCAACAAACATATATCGCTAATTACAGCTTCTCAGAGTTAGTAGAATGGCGATATAGGTCATTAGTGGGTGCTGTCTTTGATCCGCTAATTAAGACAGAACGAGAAAGAAAGATGGTCTTTGGGTGCGAGGCGATAAAGAATAGAGGTAGAGTATGAGCAGTCTTCCCTGTGGCCTTGTGTGGTTGACAGCAGATGATGGATGCTTAATGGCATAGTTTATTCCAAGAGCCTCTCACCATGAAGCACAGCACCACCAGAAGGGGTTTGGAGGTGATTTACTGTGAAATGCGAGATGAAGTATGGTCTTAAGAAATAGATGCATCTACAAGTGTTTTCTACAAGAAATTTATCATTTAAAAAAACTGCTGGGTTCACTTGAGTTCACATGAGTTGGGTTTATCTAATGAACACCTGCATTAGACACTGAAACCATATATGGCAGCACAGTTTCAGCCAAACACGTATCCACCGTTCTGAATCACTAAACAAACTATAGGCAATACTGCAGGTAACCATAGCAACAATGGTGATGTTTTGGGCTTCATTACCAGTTAATTCTCACTAATGGCGCTGACGTAGACGCATGTGACTCAAGCAAAGGCTGTAACTAAATTTCTCACTGTTGATTAATTGGTTGATTTGTTTCACAATTAATGTCTGAGTTGTTTGATATATAAAATCTCAGAAAATAGTGAAAAATGTCAACCAGTGTTTCCCAAAGCCCAAGATTACATCCTCTCTATATTTTTTTAAAATCCCTAAATATTTAGCCTAATGCCATAAAGAAATAAATAAATCAGAAAATAATCAACTTTAGGAAGATGAAGATATTATTCTTTTCTTTCTTGAAAAAATACTTAAATAATCAATTATCAAAACAGTCAGAACAGGATATATTAGCAGTTAATTTCAAAGCTGACAAGTAATCAATCAATTATTGTCTGTGAGAAAAAAAGTCAAATAATTCTTCTTTGGTACAGTTTCCACACATAGAAAATAATCCACTCCATAGGGAGGACACCATTCTTCCTCACTGAATGCTAACCTAAACACAAGTTAATCAGGTTGCAAACAAAGGCTGCAACTAATAATAATCTCTACTGTTAATTAAGCTGTCAAGTATTTTCTCAATTAATTATTTAGTTGTTTGGTATTTAAAATGTCAGAAAATGGTGAAAAATGTTGATCAGCCTAACATACATCCAGAGTAACAACCTCGAATATATTGTTTTCTCCACAACCCAATGATACTCATTTTACTGTCACTGAGAAGCACAGAAACCAGAAAATGTTCAGTTTTAAGAAGGTGGAGCCAGAAAATTTTAGCTTGTTTTTCTTCGGAAAATGACTCAGACCAAAATAATTCTTCCTTAGTCCAGTTTCCACACAGAAAAGAATGCACTTCATAGAGAAAACACCATCCAGCCCCACTTAATGCTGTTCTTTACCTTCTACCCATTACAGATTTTCTACGATACATTTCCCATACATAGCGTTAGGATAGAAACGATTCAATGTTTTGCAGTGTTTGGTCCTGCGTAAAACAAATCAATGACTGCCAGATGGACACCCTGACAACAGACAACAGAACACCTGAGTGCAGGTCTCCTCCACAACCACTCACCCTGTCCAGCAGAACCTTCCTCCACCTCCTGCTGCCTGGAGCAGCCAGAAAAGAAGGTAAGATGATGATGAAGATGGAAGAATGTCCTATTAGTGAGAAAGAGTCAGAGCTGAATCAGGAGATGATGATCAGCACAGGTAAGCTCACCTGGATCAGTCGGAGATTTTTATACATGCACACACACACATATATGTATATGTATATATATGTGTATATATATGTATATGTACACATATATATACACACATATATACATACATATATATATACATATACACATATACACTCACACACACAAACACATATACATATATATATATATATATATATATATATATATATATATATATATATATATATATATATATATATATATATATATGTATATATATATACATATATATACATATATATATATATATATATATATATATATATACACACACAGTCATGGAAAAAATTACTAGACCACCCTTGTTCTCTTCAATTTCTTGTTCATTTCAATGCCTGGTAGCACTAAAGGTATATTACCTGAAAAATACAATGAACATGACAAAAAAGCTGATTACATAATAGTTCGTCTTATTTGACATGCTTCAGCTTAATTGTGTTCTCAGGGTATATAAGAGGCCATTTCTGTCATAAGCAGCACTGCACATGCAAAGGCCTAGAGTGGTTTCCTGCTTACATTGAAGCCGTAGCACAACTCAGAAGTTGTCAGCTCTCACAAAATGCCTAAAACAAAAGAAATATGTGAAGCCACAAAGGCACCCATCTGGGCACTGCCGGAAATTAGCATGAGTGAGAGACAGGCAGTGAAAAAACTGAAGATTTCCAAGACAGCCGTTCAGTACACCAAGAAAAAACAAACCCAACATGGTACGACCAAGTTGCTAGCTGGTCACGGCAGGAAACGTCTTTCTACCCCATGAGATGACTGTGCTCTCATCCATTCCTGTGTCAGGAATCATCGTCAGACCTTCAGGGACCTTAAAAATGAGTGGGCACTATCGAGAAATGTGACTTGTTCAGCAAAGACAGTTGGAAACCGACTTCTTGAAGCTGGTCTGAAGTCACACAGGGCACAGAAGAAGCCCTTCATCAACAAAAGGCAGAGGAAAGCCCAGTAAGTCTTTGCTGGGGATCACAAGGATTGGACTGTTGATGATTGGGCTAAGGTTCTCTTCGGTGATTAATTAAATTTTCAACTGATGCCCACTCCAGTGAACTTACTGGTTAGGAGGAAGCCTGAAGAAGCCTACAAACTAGACTGTCCTGCCCCTACAGTAAAACATGGGGGTGGATCAGTGACCATCTGGGGTTGTTTCAGTATGGAAGGAACAGGGCAAGTGCAATTGTGTGAAGGGTGAATGAACCTAGTCATGCACAGGCCTACTCTTGGAAACAGCCTTCTTCCATCAGCTGGAAAACTCTTTCCTGCCTCCAATGACCGGATTTTCCAACAAGGCAATGCCCCTTGCCACAAGGCAAGGTCCAATAAAGCCTGAATGGAGAACCAGAGCATTGGAACCATGCCTTGGTCTGCTCAATCACCAGATCTAAATCCAATTGAAAACCTGCGGAAAATAATCAAATGTAAAATGGAGAACCACAAGCCCAAAAACAAAGCAAATTTGTTTGAATTTGTGCAACAGGAATGGGCTGCTGTGACAGCAGGACGATGTCAGAGGCTGGTGGAGAGCATGCCAAGATGCATGACTGCAGTCATCAAAAACAATGGTTATGCAATCAAGTACTCCTGTGTGTATCATGTGACTAAAACAGACAGAAAAGAAGACATGGAACGCCTAAAAGCACTGTTTGTTGTGTCAATGTCCAATTGTTTATGGAGCTGACTATATATGCATACAGTTACCCTGATAAACAAATGGCACAAGCAGAAATCTTAATATGCCGTAAATTAGATATACGTTTTGCTGTTGTTTAGCCTGGAGTGTATTTAACATAGAACATAGAAATTCCACAAATAGTGTTCAGAACAACAGGAAGCCTTACATGCAGAAAGAAAGAAGAAATACTGCAATAATATACTTTTTTGGATGAGTTGATCAACACAAATTAGTAATGATCCTAATAATAACAACTATAATAACAGTCAAATGGATTAACTTGACAGCTGTTCCTTGTTTTCATACATCCAAATTATGCACTTCTGTATTTCTGAGAATGAGCTGTGTGCAGAAAGCATTGAAGTGCAAGTCAACACTTCCTAGGAGCTCAGAATTCACTTAACACAAATTAAAATAAGTTAATTAATGTTCATAGATCACAATTTTCAGTTCAAAGTCACAAAAATGAACCAGTACTAGTTCCTTTTGTATACCTGTTATAATGAGCTGCACTGAGCTATTCTTTTTCAATTGGCCTTCCTCCTACTCATTCAGCCCCCAACTGACTCAAGGGATGGCTAACTTCTTTGCTCAGCTCACAGAAAAATCCTATTTTCATGTTCATTGTGTACTTTTGAAGTGTCTTTAAGACAGATATTTCCTTCTGGAGCTGGTTGAGGTAAAAAGTAGACCAAATGAACATTTACTTAAACCCTTGACATAGCCATAAACAAAACTACAAATCACTGTCAATGTTGGACTGTAGCAAACATATGCAGACATGTTTGTTGAATATGAATTAGTCCAAGTAAAAAGATCGACATGCTTAGATTTTGATCTAGTATTTGTTAGCTGCTGCACTATTCAGAACAACTCTTCATGCATTATTGCAGGCATATCATATACAGTGGAGTTAATACACACTACATATGTGTGTTGATGCGGTTAGTATGTGTGTGGCTGCTAAACATGCAAGGACATTAGAGAAAAATAGAGCAGATGAAGTGCTATGTGGTCAAGTCATTCTGTCAGTAGCTCAATGTGTGGGAATAATGTTCAACAAAAAAATGTGGTGAGCATTCACAGTAAGTCAACTGTTCACTCTACCCATAAACCCCTGCCCTCGTGGCAAGTAGAGCAGCAGATGCTCTTTTACGCTTCAAACCTTTGAAGTCCCATGTGCACGCAAGCACACATACACACAAACATGCACACAATCAAACACACCCGCCACACCGAATGAAACAAGTAAAAGGTTGACTTGAAAAGGTCATCTTGTCAGAGAGCTAACCACAAGTTCAGCTGACAAACGTCACAGCTGCATTTACCGAAGACAGCGGTGCCACTAAAAGCAAGAACAGGCAGTTGAAGACTTGAGTTGGATGTCAACTGCAGACATCAATGTAGCATTCAAACTGCCGAGCGGGGTTTCCACATGCCTCAGTGACGACTTTGTGGAGGCTCACTAACTTGTCACGAAATCAGACATCCATACTTGCATCTCAGTGCACATGCAAGGGTGTATATATGTTATGAGTGTGGTGTATATGTGCAGCAATTCAATCACCAGCTCAGCTTGGAGCTGCGAGTAGCAGTATTTACTGTGGATCCATTACAATCAGCGAGAAGGTTGAACCGCTTCTTGTGCCATGCAGGGCCATGCTTACGCAATCTGAAGTGGTATAAAGCAGACTAAAGATGTGATTTGATCTAAAGGAGATGCTCAGGGTTGCTCTGACTCCAACAGCTATCCTCCCCAGCTGTGTGCTAACGCCTCTGGCTAATGTTGCTCCCGCTGTCTGAAAGAACACATACGCATATTGATGAGGGTACAAAGCACAAATAGCTATACAGAATTGCATGAAGGAACTGCTTGAGATTTTGAGACTGCGAATTGATTGTGTTGGAAAGTTGGAGTAGAAGATCTCACCCTCCAATCTTCCAATCTGCAGGTTAATGACCCCATGTATCGGTGCACTGTCATCCTGGAAAAGCCCACTCTTATCCGAAAAGAAATGTTTCATCATATGGTAAAGGTCAGAAGGCTTCAGAACAACTTTGTGATTATTTGCATTGACTCTCCCCTTGTCTCAATAGACATCCATCCATCCATTATCTATACACCGCTTAATCCTCACTAGGGTCGCGGGGGGGCTGGAGTCTATCCCAGCTGACTCGGGTGAAGGCAGGGGACACCCTAGACAGGTCGCCAGTCTGTCGCAGGGCCACATACAAAGACGAACAAGCACTCTCACATTCACACCTACGGGCAATTTAGAATAATCAATTAACCTCAGCATATTTTTGGACTGTGGGAGGAAGCCGGAGTACCCGGAGAAAACCCACGCATGCACAGGGAGAACATGCAAACTCCATGCAGAAAGATCCCGGGAAAGCCGGGACGCGAACCAGGGACCTTCTTGCTGCAAGGCGAAAGTGCTAACCACTACACCACTGTGCAGCCCTCTCAATAGACAAATAAACCTAAAAAAAATGACAGCAAGATGCCTCCCACAGCATAGCAAACCGACTTAATCCTCTCACTGGAGCGGTCATGCATTTTAGTTTGTCACTCATCTGTAGATCTGGGATCGAAAACCATAATAATGGACAGACATGTGAGTAGCAATGACTTCCTCATCTAACTATAAACAAGAAAAGGTGTAAATTCCAAAATGTCAAGCAACTCAAAGTATTTTGATAAGCTCCTGCATGAACTGGAAATTATCAAACCAAGGAGCTTTTGTAGTAATGCATTCTTCTTGGTAAATAGAATAAAGACGCCTGTATCTGTAATGCCCTATTACCAGTGAATCACTAGTACGAGCTACAACAACACCATGAAGACAAAAGAACACTCCAAGCAACTCCATGACAAGGTTATCGAAAAGCATAAGTCAGTGGATGGGTACAGGAAAATTTCCAAGTCAATAACTATTAGTTACGGAGGGAATATGGCACATACATAAATCTGCCTAAAGCAGCCCATCCTCAAAAACTGAGTGACCATGCAAGAAAGTGGCCACCAAGACAGCTATGACTCCTCTGAAGAAGTTAGAAGCTTCAGCGGCTGAGATTGGAGACACTATGCACACAGCTACTGTTGCCTGGGTTCTTCACAGTCAAAACTTTAAGTGAGAGAGGCAAAGAGAAAGCCTCTGTTGAAAAAGCTTACAATAAATCTTGACTTGAGTTCACCGATTTCAGGCTGAAGACTCTGAAGTCAACTATAAGAAGGAGTTCTGGTCTGATAGGACCAGACTTGAGATTACTGGCCATCAGACTATGACACCAAATACTGCACATCATCACAAACACAGCATCCCCACTGTGAGGCATAGTGCTTGTTAAAGTAGAGGGTAAAATAAATGCAGCAAAGTTAAATTCTGGAAAATGATGTGATGCATACAGCCAAAGCTAAACAGTAACATTTTAACATCAAGGTGAATGTTCTGGAGTGGCTGAGTCAGAGCCCAAACCTCAATCTAATTGAATATTTGTGACTGAACATGAAAAAGGGTGGTTCACTCATGCACAACCTGACAGAGCTTGAGCAGCTTTGCAAAGAAGACTGGAAGAGAAGAGTGTCCAGATGTGCAAGCCTGAATGAGACCTATCCACAGAAGTTCAATGCTGTAATCATGGCCAAAGGTGCATCTGCTAAATAGTGCTTTGAGAAGGGGATGAACACTTAATTTAAGTTTTATATCTTTAAATAATTGGCATTACTTTGTAGAAATCCGTTTCACATTATTTTGGCCACAATTTAATATTTAAAAAGTAATTAAAGGGGAAAACTTCCTGGAGGTGTGAATACTTTCTATAAGCACTGTAAACATGCAGCAACATTTTTTTAAAGTGTCTTATAATGTGTGTTGGCTTGAGTAATGAGATCACTGGAAGGCAGGTATTTGTTGTACCTAGCTGTGCTTTACTAGAAGGCAGGTCTGTGCAAGTGTGTGTGTGTGTGTGTGTGTGTGTGTGTGTGTGTGTGTGTGTGTGTGTGTGTGTGTGTGTGTGTGTGTGTGTGTGTGTGTGTGTGTGTGTGTGTGTGTGTGTGTGTGTGTGTGTGTGTGTGTATTTCTATCTTCGAGAGAAAGAAAGCACCCGATTGCTATCTACATCAAGATGAACTTGAAACAGACATAAACTCAGTGGCCACCGGCTTCTGCATCTCCCTCATGCACACGAGAGTGAGACAGAATAAATGAGATGACAGCATGAAGTACATACTGAAGAAATACAATTATTGAAAGAACAGAAACACACACATACACATATACACTGGACATAAATCCCTGACTCCTGTTAAAACCGGTCTGGAATGTCATGTTTCCTGTTTATCTACCGACATACCACCAAGACTCCTATTGTGTGGAATCCTGAGTTTAGCCATAGGGGTAGTCTAGCAAACAGAAGAAAAGCCCCACTCTGTTATGTTGACAGAGTGATTCATAACTCCTTGGTTCTTAGGCTGAGCTCCAACCATCGAAATCCTCAGGAGCTTATGATTCAAAACACAAGCACGTTTATGGTGAAAGCACAAACATATGCGCGCTGCTGTGCTGCACTGTTCATTGGACAGCGAGCGTTCTTGGTTAAATGTGTCCACTGAACAATAACCAAACAAAGCATCACATCACCAAGGCGTGCTAATTTCCACTTCAGCACAAAGGAAGCATGTCAAGCGTACCGTGTGTTTTTCCCACACAATCCTGCATCACCACCCTTTAAAAGTAAAAGCTGGCGTTAGAGAGTCATTAAACATCACACATCAAACATGGCACTGCATATAATCAGGCACGGCCCTCAAGAGGCCTTATTTCTGACCCAGAATGAAACGCCAGAACTTCTTGCAAGCAGTCAGCTATTAAATCCTCTGTGTCAAGCTGGCTGCACTGTGGGAAATAACAGAAGAAAGAGGCCTGTGTGTGGGCAAGGAGGTGAGAAACATTTGTCTGTTTGTGTGTGTGTTCCAGTGAAAGAGAACGCTGCAGAGAAAGTGACTTGTCATCACCAACTGCTTGTGAGTTAATAGCAATATTGCAACATGAACTGTGCGAGGAAATTGGCCAACCGGTCGACTTCCTGTCTTGCTGAATTGGAGCCAATCTTACACAAACGATGGTATGTTCAAATAATCATGTCTTTGCAGGCCGTAGCTCTGGAGACAAGCAGCAACAAGGGATCAATATAAGACCTCCCACATATGTGCAGAGGCCGAAACCATAAAAGGACAAAGTCAGGGGGAAGAGTTATTGATTAGGCCTGATTGATATGGCAGTATTTTAAGATCCGTTGCAGGCGGCATGATTTGTGCCTAAGTGAGATATCTGTGTGGATTCAACATGTGAATTCAGATGAGTGTAAGCAGTAGGGTTAATTGGACAGGGGGTATTCAGCTGTGACACAGAGGGCGGAGTAAATGCAATTTCTCATTCAGGTGGTTTCACTTATTAGTTCCTCCACCTTCTCACTCTGGCTGATGGAGTGCTAATGGGGGACATTGCCTGCTGTCGTCTGGCTACAACCACAGCAGCATCCAACCCACCCTGGACGACACACTAAAAAGAAATCTAAAACCATGTCGGTGTCTACTGATTTGAAGTGATGGGGGTGCAAGACAGCGCTTACTGTCATCTCCAATGAGTCACAGGATGTGCATCTTAAGGCACAAAATGCTGCCACTCAGGACTTCCTCAACAGAACTGACACATGAGGTGAGATGAACATTGGCACTTAGACACAGATGGAGGCGAAGTTGACAGAAGGCAGTGCCACAGTGTACTAACAGTTTATCTTCAGGTTGCAGGTTGGTTCTATCCAGCAGTATTGGAGGAGAGCTCTCTGTGATAAGTCCCCACATCTATATGCATGACAGGGTAGTGGTTTTCTACTGACTTTATTGTATTGTATGGTGGTGATTTCTTTCTTTCCTTGCCTTCAGCAGATTACATTTAACTTCATGTCATTTTTTTCATCACGTGGTAGGATTGCAGGGTCTATTCTGGAGTTGTTACAGGTTACATGTTTTCAAATTACAAAAGCCAGATGAGCTCTTTTTTTTGACCTGATGGAAACAATGGCCTACCTTGATCAGACTGCTGCGTCGGGGGATCGTTTTGGCGTCTGAACCTGTGCTCTCCCACGTTGGAGACTCGCAGCTGGACTCGTTCTGGAGCCTCTTGACGGCGTCTGGCAAGCTGCAGTTTCCGTTGGAGACATGCTCTCCTCGGTGCGTCTCCAGGCTCATCCCTGCTCCTCCTGACGCAGCTTTCCAGCCAGCAACCGGTGGACCTACGGCGCTCTTGTTCTCTCCAAATTCAGCCATGGTGACACTTTCTTTTTTTGTTGTTGTTGTTTGGATCTGTCAGTTGTCATGAAAGCAGCGGAGCTCCGAGAAGCGGCAGCGCTGACACCGACGTGCCATCGTGTGGAGTGAACGATCGGCGAACGTGCGCCAAGAGCGGAGACCAAACTTCTCTCTCTCTCTCAGCCCTCCGTCTTTCTCACACTCACTGAGGGGGAGGTGACAGAAGGGGGGAGACAGCAGTGACCGACACACCTTCCAGACCTTCCCCGCCAACACTCCTCACATCTCCGCTACAGCTGATGTGCGCTTGCGTTCAGGAAATTTCACATTGTCGTCTGCTCCTCCTCCTCCTCCGCTGCTGCTGTGGGTTAAATGTAAATCCTAATCACGTGTCACTGAATTAAACCATTTCAATTCCGGCCAGCTCTTGCTATCGCCTTCCTCCGACTGTTTCGCTTTTACACCTCTTCACTGGGTTTCATTGTGAGCGCAGCAGCAGGCTAATAAAGTCATCATCTGCCACCAGCATGGATGGATGGACGAGTGGGTGGGTTGGTTTTGCTTTCCGTCCCTGCGAGAACGAAGTTTTTTTTTTTTTTTTTTTTTTTTTTAAATTTAAATAAAGCATATGCTTATCAGGTTAATAAATGACCCATTAATGCTTGATCACTGCTTATAAAAAGGAAGAACTTTTAGGTTCCCTGCTTGCAAAAACTCTCTCAGACTCCATCCTGTTACAACAACCTGTTACTGCAGACCTGAATAACTTTATTAACATTTGTATCTGCACATTAAGACTGCTTATTAACAATCAGTAGATTATCAATTAATAATTTTCAAAGTAATCTGTGAGTTTATAAACCTAGTGAGAAATGTTTCACACTTTAGACTGGTTTCTTTCACATCACAAGGTGAGATATGTCAGCTGAGAATAGCTGATGTGGTTTTCTTGCATGGCTTAAAAAAACAATGCATGCTTGATGTATGGACAGTTAATAAATTAAAGTGAAAAAACTCAAGAAAGGGGCTCTGGAGGGCATTTTGCAATTAAACATTGAGACAGTCCCTTAAGGGATATGCCTAAGCAAACAGGCCAATACACTGCCTTTCTAAAATTCAATAAAGTCATGGATTTTACTGGAGAATTCAAGGGCAAAGTATTGTGATGCATGGCTCAGGGATAAATGCCAAGATGGCATCCTCAAGAGTAAATGCCAAATAAAATGAGTAAGTTCACAGTTACTGGAACTTCACACACTTTGCAGCATTAAAAGCACACAGAGAGGAAGGTGTTTCCAGGTTGTATAGAGTGTCCACACTCCCTTGGCTGCAGTGTTTATGTGACTGTGCAGGACAAACAACATGCTCTTTTGACTGTTGACTCACTGTGACGCTTTCACAAATCAAGGTCAGTGCAACATTCACTGACACAAAACCAATGTGTTGTGTGACTCGTGATGAAGCTTCTCTCCATTTTCAGTGTAATTGCCCCACTATAAAACACAGCATCATACAGAGTTAATCATTTAGGGGGGAGCTTATCTGAAGAGACTGGAGAGTGTTCCATTTCATTATCACCTAGGCATTAACATAATGTAATGACTGCAATAAAACCTGTACAACGGGGTGCCGTTGCTCAGAAAATTGTAGCAGTTTCTGCAATGCAATGGTGAGTAAATAAAGGTGTCACACTCTCATTGATCACTGGAGGAGACATCTGTGGAGGTCAGTTTGGTTATTGCCATTAAACTGATGTGATCTTATTGTTATCCGGGGAGCTCTCCCTGGAGGATGTTTACAAATTAGCTAAAGGAGGCCTGTGGGGACGAGACATAAGCTCCAACGTAGCTGGTGTTTTTCCTTGCAGGGGTTACAAGCAATCTCTGATTCAGGGAACAGGAAAAAGTTGCAGCTAGAGTCAAAATGAACTCCAAGTTTGCGGCCGGTAAGTTGCAGAAATCATGCAAGCATGGCTCAGACTCCTGCTGAACAAATGTCACCATTTAAGCTTGACACATTTGACACAGGAACTTCCATCAGCTGCATTTTATGATATATAGATTTAAAGTTGCAATATTTTATGCCCTGTGGTCTAAGGTGGGTAATGGTGCAGCAGCTGAATTCAGATGTCAAATGAATTATGCCCAAACCCACAACTGCTGACTACAGAGAACATCAAGCAAAGCTGACAGCCAGGCAACGCCACTCATCAGCCATCTGAGCTAAAGTTATTGTGTTGAGTGTGTGAAATTAGACCATTAGGACTTTAAACCTTGCACAAAGGTTTGGCCATTCATGGAAACATTAAGTGGTGATTTGCAGCATCCTGTGTTATAATGTATGGCCAGTATGCCAAGAACAACATTAATCCCACACTGAATCTCTGCATTTCATAATTAAGCTATGAATCTGCTTGTCAGGACAGAAAATCATTGACATACTCCTGGCCAGAACTCTATCAAGCATGGCGAGGCAGGTATTTGGCATCATTCTGTACCCAAGTAGAGATGGATGGTCTGTTATTAAGCCCACGCAATCTTTTTTATCTCGTCTTTCACTCAACTCTCTGATATTAAACTGGACAGAAATATTTCCTATGGTTGTTTTTAAAATGATGCACAAGGTTTAGCGGCACTAAAATATGTGATGAATGCATATTTATGTAACGTAATGCAGGAATCTGTCAATATGTACTGACGTTCCAACATTCTGGATTCCGGCAACTCAACAATTAGACTCCAGCTGAGTACTGGTTTGCCTTTGCTGCCATCTAGTGTCTGACTTCAGAATATTGCTTTCAGCTATAAGTCTGCAACCCTGTTACCAATACTCCTAAAAGCATGATGCTAAACCTTGCGATGTGATCTATTGAAAATGGTCAAACAGACAGTACAGTACACTCAATTACTGAAAAACAAACATGAACTGGATGTTTAACTGAGGCTCACAACCTGAACATCAATCACAGGGCAGCTCTAAATGCCAATAACACCAATCTGTTGTTGTGACACTATGCTGTCTTTATTATCAAGTAATAAATCTTAAACCACCACCAAATCTAAAAAAATAGAGGCATATAGAAAATACGAGTCTGAAGTGCATCACAGTGCAAATATATACCAGTATCAGCTATCAGCAGATAATCAGTATAAAATATTTCTCCTGAGTGACTCGGTGTTTGGAAATAACCTCTACTGTACAGTAACTATTAACAATAAACATGGGAGTGAATTTAGTTAATCAAGTGAATTTTACATGGATTTCAGGTTGCTAAATCCTGCTAAATATGCTCAGCTATTTTGATTAGGGTTCCAGACTCTATGGCAAAACTCAGATTAGAGCCCAGTGTATGTGACACCAATTTTTATCCGCCTCAATATCTATGCATAGATAGGGCAAAAATACATTTGAAAGCTAAAACCTCAGTCCTTAATTTAAAAAATCTATATATTTATATATCCACATTTTTTTTCTTTAAGTATTGTATATTTCTTTGGCTGATGCAGCAGCTGAGTAGAGCAATAGTAATTTAAAAATTGCTCATTCTTAGTCGTCCAGCTGGCAGAGGCATGCCACTCCACGGTTAATCCAGTGTTTCTGTGGCTTGTCAGAGGGCAACTCGATGGACAGGACATAGTTAGTAGAGTGTCCGGTGGTGGACAAGGTCCCTCGACGGGCACTGGTTTTATAAACAGGACAAACGTAGATGTTTTCGTGTTGAAACTTTGCCATTTCTCCTGGTTTGAGCTTGATGATGGGTAAAGAGTCAAAGAGAATCTTAGGGTAAGACTCTCCAATGACCATGTTCTGTCTGTCCCAGCGGGCCCCCTCCATAAAAAGACCCTTAACATAAGCGCCATCATCTGGCTTTTCCTCAGTGTGTGTCTCCTCTTTGGTTACCTGGAGCACAAGAGAGAGTATGAGTTTCATATATCTCTAAATTTATTATGACTGAATAAGACCAAAAATGCTGAGGAAGGTTAGAAATACCTCAAATTCAAAACCGATGTAGTCGATGGGGATAGTGTACTTCCTGGCATAATTCTGAGACACTCCAGTGAGAAATGACTGAGTGAAGTAAAAGCCGGAGAGCCAGAAGACTGTAGGTGGGCCGTTATCTATCCAATCCTGTCAGGAGTGACATCAAAGAATATGAAGAGGTATTAGTATATTAAAATACAATGAAACAGGTGAGTAATAACTCATTCTGATGTCAGTGTTGTGCATTTTTTGCCAATAAATACAGAACGTAATTTTCATTTAGTTTATTTGGAATACCCAAATAGTAACTCAAGACCAAGCAAACTATACATACAGTATATGCTATTAGACTTCAACTATTTAGTAAATGCTACTTTCATCTCGGCAGTCACATTGCAAATACGCTCAAGGTCTATGTGACCCAAGGCAGTCATAATTCTTACTTGTAGGAACTGCAGTCTGGCTAATAGATCAGTCACGTAGCTCCCCATTGGCTTAAGAGAGGGGTAGGACTTAGCTGCCCACACAGCGGGCACCTTGCCCACCAGCATACTGTTAAAGACGTTGTCAAGTTCAGAAGACATAACAATCTGGCCCTTCAAAGCTTTGCGGATGTTCACCAAGCTGACACGCACCACATCTGTAAGTCTGACATAAGAGAAAATGAGAGATTTAATATCAAGGGTTTCAAAAGTGCACAAACAAATCAGCGACTCATTTGTTGTCTCATCTTACTTGATGTAACTGCATGGCTTTGCAAATCATTACCTGTTAAAGCGGATGATTTCCTGCCTCAAAACAGTGTTCATAGACTCTTCATACATGACTGGGTATTTATCCATCACCATTTGTATGTCAAAGTCTGCTGGCAGCTTTGACAAGATGTCCTCTGCGAGCTCGTCTACTACTTCCTACAAAGCAAACATTGATGGGAGATGGAAAACAGCAGGTTTACATATGCTGCTTCCTCAGTAATGTAAGCATAGGTCACAAATGTTAAATGAAAATCTCAGTGTTTCAGAAAATAGGCCATGCAAACCTGAGGAGACTTCGCTCCGTCGCCTGACTGCCTGGGCAGAGTCAGCAGCACTCCATCTAGGAGCTGATTGGTCTCTTGATTGTCCTTGGTAATGTCAGCGTTGCTATGAAGTCCGAATACACAAGGATCGGCACTAATTGGCAGGCTTCGAACGTAGCTAACATATGTCTGGAAAAAAATTTCATTCCTTATCAGACAAGATGATAACACTTCGTATAACACCGCTCGTCAGCATTGTGCCCTCAAGGCTTGAGATGGTTTAGATTTAATCCCAGGCAAATATTACACGCTGTGATTAAAACAATTCATCCTCCACTGGGTGCACAGTGAAATCAGCTGCTGTTGTGTCCTTTTGTTAAATCCATCCCTGTATTTACTTTGGATAATGGCCTAAGAAGACAGCTGCTTCATGTAATATCATTACTGATAATGATTGATGTGGCAGTCTTTCAGTGTAGTGTTAATTAGTAATTGACCAGAGCTCTGTCCGTACCTGATAGGGGCCATGAGCGGGAACATAATACAGATCCCCCTCACACAGGTGGTAGCATTCCTGTTCTATCAGCTCCCAACTATAGAAGATGGATAGGAGTGACAACAGCAGACGTCTGTCTTTGTCGTCTGTCACCCTACCACCATAGTTACACTCACCTGACAACAGAAAAAGGAGACATTATCAAAACCAGGAAAAAATGAAAATCCAAGGACATGCTTGTTGAAAGGTTCTGTCAAGGTCAAGTGATGCTATTACATATTGTATACATATTGTTAACATATAGAAAGAAAGAGGGGGAAACAGCATTGCCTTTTAGCTCATTTGACTGCTATAAATCGATGTTCTGCTCAGTGAACAGCTGCAAAACTCTCACCTGTAAGGTAGGTGAGGGCCTCCAGTGGAACCTCATCATATTCATCAAGAAACATCTGGATCTGCCTAATACTGATTCTCAGGTCTGACTCATTAAACTCATAGGGAATATTCCAACCTGAAGAAAGATGGCAGAAATGAGAGCAGCAATTCGCCACAATTTAAAAACAATCTAGACAATCTAATAAATATGTTTGCTTGCACAAGGATCAAATATGGTGTTTTTCTCACCTAGAGGTCCAAAGGTTCTTCTCTCCTGAACCAGAGCATGAAAGAAGGTGAGCCCGAACAGAAACTTCTGCCAGATGACCTGTTTCTTGGAGCTGTCAAAGAAGTCAGGGTCAGAGATGGGGTGACTCAGGTAGGAGCGCAGCAGGTTGGCTCTAATTCCTTTAGGAGGTTCATTGGTCATCTTCAGTCCATTCTGCAGAATACTAACTGGGAACTTGTCAGATGGGTAACTGGTTAACCACAACCTGAAGAGAAAAGCATAAATATGCATCATGTTAGAGATGCAAAACACCACTTTCAGATAGAATAACTGTTTAGAATAATTTACCTAAATCTAGGATGTGTGTTCTCTGGAGTGATGGTTTCTTCACAGATCCTCTCCAAAGTGGGCATCCAGCTGGTGGCCAGGTGGCAGTTCTGCAGCACCACCCATGTGCCCTCCTTGATGGCTGTGTCAATCATCTGAGCTGCTATAGGTCCCTGTCCTTGGCCAAGTGAAATGGTTTGGGTTTTACTGCCCCCCATTTTTAGGTCATCAGCAAACTTCAGCAGACCTGAAGGAGCAATGCTAGACTTTATTTTGAATTCCACCTTACAAAATAAAAATCAAGAGCCACTTCTCCTTTTCCACACAACTGTATATCATCACCAGGTGGTGTGGAGCTATAGTTTGTTAGTATCTAAAAGGAACATGCAATATGTGTTCACTTAATCACCTGCAGTTGGATCAGTTCCTGCTGACAACACAAAGATGAGAGGAGAGCAGCAGTTTGAGTCTTTGTAGCTCCCTGCCAAATCAAAGGTAGGCGGTTCGATGTAGGCTTGTCCCATGTTATCCGCTATAAAATCCTGCACTGCTGGAACCAGTTTATCAGGCCTGAAGCATCTGATCACAATCATTCGGTCCAGTCCCACAAGATTACTCCACTGATCAGGCAACTGGTCCTTGTGGGGCTTTCCTGAGTCATAAAGATCCTTCCATTTGGAGATGTTGTCTTGGACATGTTCTAAGAATCCATCCAGGTTTGGAAGTTTGGATCCCCTGACAACCTCAGACCAAGATTTGTCAGACAGCCACTCTGGAGCAGGGTTAGGATAAGGGTTATCTAAAGCAATGCCACCAGTTAGGAGGAAACGCCAGACTTGATCATCAACCTGGCCCTTGCCCTGCATGATGCCTACAGTGAGCAAAAGGGAGAAAAGCAGCTTGTCCTTCTCAAAAAGTGAGCGGCAGACGTTACTGTAGATGCTGAGGGTAAAGTGCTCAACGATGTTGCTAATTCTTTCAGCCACATCATCACTCCTTACGCTCTCGGCAATGGAATAAAGGTAGAGGTTGATGAACCAGGTCAGGGAGTACTGGTACATAGGCTCGATGTTTGCCATTTCTGAGATGCAGAAAAACAAGATGGAGGAGTGCTCAGCCACAGGACGGTAGCCCATGCGAGTGTCATCTATCTCTTTCTCGGTGACACTGGCAATTTCTTGCTTCTTAGAGATCTCCTCAGAGAGTATTTTTGAGGTTGACAAGATCTCAATAGCCGTCTCATCCTCCAGGATGTTCCCCTCAGAAGAGGAGAGCTCTTCTAAGATCTTATCTTCAATTTCCTTCAGCTGCTTGCTGTTGGCAGCACTCTCCAGGATGAGCTGGTTCTTTTTCTCCTCCAGTTCAGGTTTCTCTTTAGCTGCCACAAGCCCTAAAAGCTGGTCCTGTAAGCCTTGTGGAGTGATCATAAAGTTCAGCAGACAAACCTTCACAGCCACTTCAGGGAGGTAGTGAGGGTTCCTCAGTCTGGTGGTCATGTAGAACAAAAAGTCCTTAGAATACTCCACGATATTCTCTCCTATTTTCATGTACTCTACACCCTGCTGTTTGAAGGTCTGCTTAAGCAACACAGGCTCAAGTACTGGATCAAGTTCTTCTCCAACATTTTCTAAAAGAACAGGGGTGCCAAACTGGATGCTATTCTCTAAGATTCTTACATAGTTTGCATTTGACAGTTTGATAACAGCAAGCTTATTGGCCTTCTCCATGTTCTTGATCCACTTGTTGGCTTGACCTTGTGGGTCAATCATCAGGGGCCACCGACGGGAGTTGAACACAATGATGCCATTGCCCGTGGAGAAGGAGTCCACTGGCAGTCCAGCAATCTGCCACGTCCTGATGGCCACCTGGTTACCCAGAGCGTTACTGAGGGTGAAGTCCTCAGAGCAGGGGATATTCTTCTCCTGGCAAAGGATGTGCCATTGTTCCTGGCACTCTATGCGGTAATCTACAGTAAAAGCTCCAAGATAAGAGACAGCTCCAGAGGAGAGGAGTATGTCACCAGTCAGATTGGTATATCTGTAGAAGATAAATATGGTACCATTCAGATCAATATTACATTTCAAAAACTAATGATGAAAATGTAAATACATTGCATTGATATTTTGATATACCTAATGCCTAGTTGCTTTGCAGCCTCTGTCCACCTATCTTTCTCCCCACCCAGTCCGCCAATCAGCTTCTCTGCTCTGATCAGCTTCTGAGAACACAGTTCAATGTTGTCCTCCAGGTCTTTCTTCTTGTTAATCATAGCCGCCAAGTCATCATTCAAACTCTGCAGTCTGTCTTCAACTTCTTTCAGCTCACCTCTTTTTACAGCCAACGTTGCCATCTGTACAGCCAGCTCGTCCTCCGCCAGCTTCAGCCTCTCCTTCTTGGGTGCTACAACCTTGGCAACACGTTCATACACCTCCATTGCCCGAACCCATTTACAGAGACCTTCACAAGCCGAGGAGACATTTTTGATAACAGAGGGCTGGAAGTCAGGGTTGTCAGTATACTTGTCCCTGATTTTCTTGATGTGTGGGGCAGGAATGTTGTCTTTGTCATAGGCCTTGAGGCTTTCCAAAAACTTCAGGTCTCCAAGGAGCTTCTTTGAAGGGCCCCAGAAGTCCTCAACCATCTTACCTGCAACATATTAAGTTCAAATTGTAATACTGTCCATTGTGCTGAGCATTTGCATATCTTAAAAGATTCCTAGAAACCTTGTAAATAGGAATGTTGTCACTTAAAGATCATTCTTTTAAAGCTGTGATCTTACCTGAGCCACTAGGATCAGGTTTTCTCTCAGGTTTGATGCCCTTCATGATACAGATGGACTCCATCACCAGTTTGACTGGACCTGGTGGATTCACCATAGCCTTAACTACTGTAATGTCTGAAGGTTTCAACGTGTCCAGTGCTGACAGTGCAGCCTCCAATGCTGGCATTGCTTCTGCTAGGTCTCCCTCACACTCATCCTGAAATGCAATCAGCATCAAAACTAATCAGTGTTTAAATATGTAAATGGCTATAAACCAAAACACTACAATTACCAACTATAAAAACTGCCAGATATGTAGTAGGAAAAAGTTCTGAACACTACACAAAGCGTTACTCTTTCTGCAATTGCAAATGTGTCATTGTTCCTGAATACACATAGACCTTAATGGCTTGGGCTGCAGCTGCTGCTTCATTAGCCACTTTCTCATCAGCAGACACAAGTTCTTTCTTAGCGTCCACTTCCACTGTTTCCTGCTCAATCTTAACCATCATCTTGTCTGTCTCAGCTGAGGTCTGGAAGAGATCTGGCTGCAAGGCTGTCAGCTCCTGCTGCATCACTGACACCTATAAACATACAGTAAATAAAGTCAGATGAAAAGTGTCACTACTAATCACAAGTAAATCACAAGGGCTTAACAGAGTGCATCACCTGAGACGCAGCAAAGTCCAGTTTCTGGAGCCCAACAATATAGCGGTTCTTTGCGGTATTCACTTCATTCCTCTTAACTTTAAGCAGCGTCTTGTAGGTAAGGATGAGTTCGAGGTAGGAGGTGGGTGTGACATAGTTGTGTCTCCGTAATGTGGAGAAATACCTTTGAGACATCTCCCTGACACTGGTCTGAAAGGTCTTGCACATCTCCACCACCCTTAGACAAAAAGAAAAACAAATATCAACAAATCAACAAAGTGCAATGCAAGTTAAGTTCATGTCCACTGTGAGCAGCTGGAGAAATCATCACGTTTTGCATGATTGTTATTCTCTTACGCCAGTTTGATGTCACCCTCCATTTCTACATCCTCTAGGAACTTGTGGGCCACCATTTCCAGAGCATCATTAGGCCATGCATGAAACCAGTCAATTGTGCAGCAGTTGATAAGGGAGGGAAACATCCTAAGACGGTTCCTAAATGCATCACCGATGGGACTCATGGCTGTTGAATACAATATTTTTGTTACAACTTAGTCAAATTTCAGTTAAAAAGGAGATGTAAAGTTGCCTACCTAGCACAATGTGAAGGTTGGCCTTCACACGATCAATGAAGAAGTTATACATTGAGAGCGGAGTCGCATCAATCTTTTTGCCTTCAATCCGGGCGATACCCTGTGCTTTCTCAATGATGTCAGCTCGCTCATCAGCAGCAAAGATGTTGGGCACATCACCTGTATTAAGCAGCATGTTGATGTCTTCAAGCATGGCCTCATCCTTGATTTGGCTGTCGTTGAACAGAAACACAAGATTCTTTCCCTCAATGCCAGCTTTAAGCATCATGCGCTTCAGGTCATCACGCCAATCTGACATGCTGTAGTTCTTAGTCAGCTCGATCTGAAACAGGACGTAATCACTGATAAAGGTGCCCAGCTTTGTGGCACTTTGGCGACCTGAGCCACCGATACCAACGAGCAGAAGGTGTCCATTGTCTTGCTTCAGCACACGGCAGATTCGGGAAATGTGCTCAATAGCAAACTTGAACATTACAAGGGACATTGGTGCCTTGCTGCAGTTGTTGTACTCATCCAGGTAGAATTCCATCACTTCTTGCAAACCTTGCAAGTCTGTGATTTCATCGTAGACCTTGGTGTCAGAATCAGGCTTGGCATAATCACCAAAGAACAAGCTACGGATGCTCTCATCTACTATCTTGCCATCTGGGCTGAGGTGACTCAGGAGCTAAACAAAAACAAAGAATCTACAGCGTTAAATCGAGACCACACTAAGAAACACAAAGCAGTAGCTTCTCTAACAGTTTTTTGTTTATTTCTTCTTAATTGTGTGAGATGAAAAACATTATTCTAACAACTACATTATTTGATAAGATGATTATTGAGTGTGTTTGTACACTAATCAAATACATACCTTTTCCAAACTCAGCTTAAAGAATTCTGATGTTTTGTCTTTGACGATGATGAAGAATGTCTCCTTGTCTTTGCTGTCAATGAGTCGGTCATAGAAAACACGGTAGAGCTCATGAATCCACAGACGGATCAATTTATCCCCATCCTGGTATAATATATACAAAAACATATATAAAGAACAGATGCTAAAGCAATCCAGAGCAATCGATACAAATATTTTACTGTTTGGACTCTTACCTGCGTGTGTGTGTGTGGAGCCAAGAGAACACCTCGTATCACTCGAGCAAAGTCTCGCAGGTTGAAGATGTAGTGGGACTTAGATGGGGTTGGGAGGAAGCTGTCTATAGTGTCCTTATACACAGCCATGGTGGCCTGGACCATGATTTTGCCAAGCCTTGGAATAAACACAGTATGTTTTCATGACAAGGATCATTTATAGCATTCTTCTGCTTCACATCAGTTAATAAAAAAATTGACAAGTTACCTGTAGAAAGAGGCTTCAAAGCCCTTGCTGAAGTGCGAGTCAACAATGGAGCTGAATATCTTGGTCAGAGTTTCATCATCAAAGGAATCAATTGAGATAATATTCAAGTGACGAGTGAAACGACCTAGTATTTTAAACATTTTGTTAGTCACAATAAACCTTTCAAGTGCTACTTTTTTAATACAGAGCTAATTAGCATTTTAGCATACCTGTAATATCGTTCTTCCCACCACCAGGAGGTCCCATTGCAGACATAAACAGCACATCGACCACGTTCAGCCTGGAGGTGTCTTTCTTGTCGTACCAGTGGCGATGGTCAATCCATTGTCTTAACAGCTCAATTGGAGGCTGGGCACCATAGATCTCCTTAGCTGGCATGTTAAGATCATCTGTGGAGAGGAGGTAATAACAATCACTATGAAGATCTCAATATGTAATCACTACTGTGTGATCATAGTAAGTACTGTATGTGTGACTATCCTTACCAACATAGACAACACATTTCTTTCCCACAGGAGGTCCAAACATGCCTTTTCTTCTTCGGTCCAGTTTTGCCATGATGATGTCTTGGATCTGGGTCGCTGAAGTCCGGGCTGAGAAGTCGATGCAGTTCGGTGTGTACCGCTCCTTAGGAAGCTTTACCAAGAAGCTTTTGTTGATGATGGATTTGCCAGTGCCAGTGGGTCCCACAAACAATGTGGGTATTTCATGTGCCAGATAAGTGTGCAGGAAAAAAAGGTGGCGGGCTGTCTCCATGGTGGGAATGATGAGGTCTGACACCTGGCAGGGAAAAAATTAGTTTTAGGGAACATGACAACCCACGTTGTTAACAGTAGTGATCTGTGTGACTTTAACACACTTACTTTGGCTCCAGCTGGTATGACGTTCTCTTCACTTGTGATCGAATCAGTCCAGACGTTCCACTGACCCTGTCCCTCCTTATGGAAGTAGTAGTCATAGACAGTGCCTGCAAAACAATAATGAAACACACTGAATGGCAGATGTTCAACAAACACAGCAGCTATGTGTATAAATACTGTAGAAATATGTTGACCTCTCTCAGGGAAGATGTTGTTCTTTTTGAGCTTGATACTTTTGGGCCGAGGGTGTTCATCAACCAAGCCTGAGATCAGAGTGCGGTAGAAGACATCAAACTTCTTACGACTGTCTCCAGTTATGGTCCCACCCAGAGACCATACGACCGCAAATAGGAAGAGACCCTGCAGCCACAGGGTTATCTGCTGGCTGGACATATTCTGTGTACCATTGGTTTCTGATGCAGAAATCTCATCTGGTATTGACATAAAAATTAACATGCACATACACACAGACAGACAGACAGACAGACAGACACACACACACACAGAGTGAGAGAGATAAATATCATTACATATTAAATAAACAATTATCATTTAAATGCCATTCTTACTAACCCATCAGGCAGGTATATAGCTTCATTAAACTATAGGCCAAGTGGATGGGAGATGTCTGCACCACAAAACGACACTCCCTGTCTATAAAGTCCAGACAGGGCTGAACTAACCAATCAAACAGGTCCCTGATCTATGGAAAAAGAGATGCACGAGATATATTTAAGATCCTAAAATCAACAACATCTATTTAAGGCTGAATGTTTTGCCAAAACAAGTGTGTCTGTATTCTCACCAGCTCTCTGTGTTCAGCATTCAGGCTTTCAGGCAGCGTGTCCATGTAGGAATCTCTTAGAGGAGACCAGCCCAGCTGATGTGGTTCCATGTAGATCATACCACACCTTTGGATAGAAAGTTATATTTAAAACCAAAATAAAAGTCAGTAACTTGTTTTCTATTTGCATGTGAAAATGTTGCAACCTGTGTTTTAGACACTTAACCTGCTGACAGTAGCTGGAGAGGCTTGCTCCAGGTCAGCAGGCTCAAAGATCAGGCTCATCTTGGGACTCATCTGGATGATCTCACCACTCATAAGACAAAGCTACAGTGAATAAGACAGAGACGTCTTGGTAAAAAGTTTTTAATCGCAGGTAAATCCTCTACACAAACTATGACTGTCCATAATCATCAAATGTAGCCACTCAGAAAGACATCAAAAACGCCAGTACCTTCTTGTTGTCATCCAGCACAGTGTTCATGTTCTCAATCCAGACAGCATCAATTGGCCCGTCAAAGATGATCCACTGTCGGTCCTCTGAGGTAGAGATAGCCTGATTCCTGAAGGAGGTGGCCAGGACGCCATCAGACCACTCATGGCTTACTGGATCGAAGGAGCCATACAGTTGGCCCATGGTGATAGCCTTGGGGTTGATGATGCAATAATTCACTTTAAACTCCTCCATGAGCTTCGCTAAATATTGAGAATTGGAGAGCACAAGAAGTTACACATAATAACAGAAAGAAAATAAAAACTGAATTGTAACACGCATATTAAATAAAATAGTTTGAGTCAGAGATGCCAATGGCTTGCAAAGAAGCAATCAACAACAAAAATGTGCTAGCAAAACGCACAAAAACGACACATAAAACCGTTAATAAAATTTAATACCTACCTTTGTAAAGGTCTCCAAGGGCAGCAGCAAGAACCTTATAGGCTGATGTCTTTCCTCCTAAAGGGTCTCCTACTATCATAAAGCCATGACGTACCAACATCATCTCATACACCTATACACAAAAACACAAACAAAATCCTGAATACTTAAATGATTTTATGGTGCTACACCATTACTATTTCTCCTTGATACCTGGATGATTTTGCCAATGAACCACGGGACAGGCTGCAGTTTAAGCTTCGCAATGTTATCATTGAGTGCACTGAGGAGGAGCTCGTAGTCTGGTTTTGGAAGAACAACTCCAGGAAATAAATCAGAGATGATACCCTGTGGGCAACATCAGGAGAATGATAAGTTCACTTCCCCTGATATGTATGAACAAATTCAAGTTATAAGTGGAGATAGTACAAAATGTGACACCTGAAACAGTGGCACATCCTGTGCCAGAAATTTGGCCATGTTGACATCCATCAGTGCCCTTAGCAACAACACGCTTTCGTTCTCCTCAGGGTACTTCAGCTTCAGATTCCCTGCTGCAGTCAGCACAGACTTCACAGCTCGCATACCGTAGTCATAGTGGTGCTGGGAGGACAGCTGCTCGGAGCACAAACGGTAGGTGGCCACGATCTTCTGGGCCAGACTGTCAGTAAAAAATAACTTACAGGTTTGGTGTATGAGCCAACCAATCTTGCTCATGAAACAAAATACTTACAAAAAATAGCTATACAACACATTTTTATTTATACCTGCGAGATTCAATGAAGCCCATGGAGTATAGTGAGATCTCTCCAATGAGTCCGTAATCTGGCACCATCATAGCCACTGTACGGAAAAGAGCCTGAAACATAAGATTGGTAGGTAGACATACAATTTCAGCATGTTATTTTGCACAGGAACTTACTATATTGTTCGCCTTTACTAAATATATATTCCTCATTGGAGTTCGACTGGACATGTACCTTTAGGTTGTCAGGCAGCTCAGCTCTGCCAGCGTAACCAGGGTTCATAGTGATAAAAACAGAGCAGGTCGGATTGAGGGAAAGCTCCGTCCCCTCAAACATAAAAGTCTTCAGATTTTTGGCTATGGCCTGTTGTATGCAGAGGATCTGCTGAGCTACCACAGAGAGTACCTCCACCTGTGACACACATGAAAATATTGTTATGGTTTTAAGCAGAAGTGGGAAATTTGTGTAGGAATATGTATTAGAACACATTTTAATAAATATTGTAACTGGCTTCAGCAATCAATGCTTTGAGTTTGACTTAAGACAGTAATTGCAGTTTTACTGAAAATAACAGTATTTATAGTTATCAGACATTATCATCAACTCAAGGTTTATTTGTATATGAATAGAAATTGGTTGTTGTTTGTCATGTTTCCTTTTACCACGCTAAATATTCCTCCCAAGTGTAGCTGTAAAGCATACTTGCTGTTTGCTGAATAATTGCTTGGACACAAATAGTAACCCCATGTGTATTTCTGCCCAAGTTAAAAATAAAGCCCTTGGTGTAGATGTAAATTACTGCAGTGTTTAGAGGCATGCCTATTACCAGACATATTTTTGCAAAAAGATCAGTGTACCTGTTTACTGACATAAAAAGAAAATTCATGCAAAGCTTTAAAGATGAACAAAAAGTAATACCAATTCTACTTGCTTACAAAGAAAAATGGAGCCAGTGCAATTAACTACACTTACATAAACCTTGTTAGTTTTAAAACTCTAGTAGCAATATTTTACACGAGTCGCAATCTGTGAACTCCTCTCTTTGATGCAATAGTTGCAAGCTTGATTCCAAATCTATAATTACTGTTAGAGCTCCAATCTTATTCTTGTCTTTATGGAATTTGTAAACTTAATTTTTTAAAATTTAATTTAATTTTGTTTAATATTTCATTTTCATGTGTCATCTTTTTAATCATCTTTATTCCTTTTCAAACTTTTTTGCTTACGCTCTACTTCTTCAGATTATCTGTTATCTGCTAGAGACTTAGAAATGCTCTAAGATGAATGAAAAATGTTAGATTTTTGATTGACTGATTGATTACCTGGTTCGGTCAGTAGTTCTGTCTTTGGCATTTTTCAGCAATACTGTCACAATTTCATATTGATATAATATTTGTTCATTAATCTTAAGCTAATTGATCTTAAGTTAATCTTTAGCTCAAGCCCATAGGGTAATGTGGTCATTTAGACAGACAGGTGTACAAGTAAGTTCAGCTTAATGATACTCAAGCTCACCTCAATACGATTGAACTCATCAAAGCAGGCCCAAGCTCCAGACTGAGCCAGTCCTTTGAAGAACTTACTCATGGCCTTGTAGTCCAGACCATCTGAGCAGTTGAACACCACACACTATAAAAAAATATTAGCTTAAATATCAGTATTTATGAAAAAAAACATACACAAACAAAATGCAAATACCAGAAACTGTTTTGCTATACCTGTTTAGCCAAAGCTTTTGCCAGATCTTTTGTGGTCTCAGTCTTTCCGGTTCCTGCAGGACCCTCTGGAGCTCCTCCTAAGTTCAACTTCAAAGCCCCCATTAGGGTCCTGATGCAATAATCATTTATTTAATTGTTAATTGTGAACAAACTTTACATATTAGGCATTTAAGCAAACATTATCAGTTGCAGTATGTTAGAATGTGTCTAAGTTGACAATGACAATATATTTTCTTTTATTTTAAGGATAGCCAAAGGAATAAGCCAAAGAATAAACCAAATCAAACCTGTAGCAGCGATCAGTAAGTGGTGTGATGACCAGACGGGGGGAATTGCCCAAATATTCATAGCCATACTTCAGGCAGGTGGTAATCATGCGCAGCATCACTTCTTCATCCTCCCAGAAGTATCGCAGCTGAGAAATCCATGCAAAGTCATTCAGTGAGGAGACACAGTCCTCTGCCAGTTTTGCAACAACATCTCGAGCTAGTAGAGGAAAAAAAAGCATGATTAGTTGCAAGCTGAAATAAATAGAACTCATTTCATCTCTTTCAAACACATTACAATGTTAGTATTTTGATATTACCATGAACATCGATCACAGTAAGAGCACCAAGTGTCATCCTTGCCCCTCCTGGCAGCTTCCCACGCACCAGCTCCACAATGTCAGCAATCTGGGCATTACACTTCTCCACATAGGCCTTTTTGAACATAAAATCACTATACATTAGTTTACATTGTAATAATGCTGTAACTTTAGACAAACTTAGAAGTTGACTTTTGCTGTTAAAGTGGATGTAAAAACTGACAGGCAGAGAATTGGTTTGAATAGCTTCAGACACTTCGCTGGTCCAAAAGATAGAGGAGGCACAAATGACAACTTGGCCAGGCCACTGCAACACCCACTTCTTCCGGGGCACCTACGAGAAAAAAATCTTTGTAGACATGAGGTCTTAAAAGTACATAAACCCATCCAAAACACTTTATTTAAATATTTTTTTTAATCACCTTTTTGCCTGGTATGTTTTTAATGTTGCTCCAAAAAACTAATGATTTGTTCTTGTATAGTCACTGATAACTACATTACAGTATTAGCCAAGACTTGCCTACATCTACTGTCAATCAACGTAAGTTTATTAAGGATTCAGTTAAAAAAATATTTCCAGATGGGCTGCACGGTGGCTTGGTGGTTAGCACTTTCGTCTTGCAGCTAAGTTCATGTCCCCGCCTTCCCAGGATCTTTCTGCATGGAGTCTGCATGTTCTCCCTGTGCATGCGTGGGTTTTTGCCAGGTAGTGTGACTTCCTCTCACAGTCCAAAAAGATGCGGAGGTTAATCGGTGACTCTAAATTGTCTGTAAGTATGAATGCAAGCGTGATTGTTTGTCTCTATATGTAGCCCTGCTATAGACTGGCGACCTGTCCAGGGTGTCCCCTGACTTCGCGCTAAGTCAGCTGGGATAGGCTCCAGCCGCCGCCGACCCCACCCACACCCCCCACCCCCCACCGCAACCCTAAAGAGAATTAAGTGGTGTATAGATAATGGATGGATATTTCCAGATACCTGTGCATACTGAGTCACCCCTTGATGGATGACATGTCGAACACTCCTGAGCATCAGGTTCTCCACCTGCAGCAGCCACTTCTCCACCATGCCCTAAAAATGATAATGGTACCAATTCATATGGATATGATACAGACTATAAAATATGCAAAATACTACTAACACAATATACACACTATTCCATACCTTGGCTTGGGCTGGATAAATCTTTTCTGTGAAGGGTACAGTCTCCTTTTCAGAGCTGATCATGCCAACAATCTCCATATCCTCAGTAAACTCCAATTTTGCAATGCCCTCAAAGCACTTCTTTAGATGAGGTTGCACACACAGCGGGTCTTTAGTCTGTGATAGAATCTCCAGCAGCTCATCATTCGATAGGAAGAAGAATCTGGAAATATGATGAGGATAAAGAGAGCAGAGAGAGCTGGAACAACCACCTGACAAGACTTGTAAAGAAGTGCTCCCTGTGTCATTTGTATGTTCTGTAATGTAAGTAAAATTCCTTTGTTGAAATAAAGTGTCCCACTGTACTGCAGATGTCTCTCCTGAGTTCTATTTTAGTGCATTTTAAGCCACCATTAATAGTTTTTTAGAGTCTCTGAATAGCACTTTGGCATAGAAGCAGAGAGAAGTCAAAATCATAAAAACTAAAACTAATAAGGTTAGTATTAGGAGTCCAAACCTTGGGAAATAGAGCCTCTTCTTTTCCAGGTAGGTATTGAGGCCTTTTTGGATGTCTTCCAGGAACACATTGGACTCCTGCAGCCGTTCCAGCATGTTAGGCTGGCCTGTGGCTACCAGCACACGAGTATCCTTAACCTGGACCAATGCAATCACACAGAAGTCAAATGAAAGTGCAAGAGACCCAATTGCCAAATTGAAATCTGTAAACTGTGTGTCACGAAGATCTTACCGCCTCAGCAATTATATTTTTCCAGTAGCTGTCCACAATGGCAAACTTGCGTCCCTCCTCAGGCATTTGAGCAATGATGTCCTCTGAGCTGAAAATGGGTTCAAGGTAGAGCCATGTAGCCTGACACCTCAACATGGAATCTAGGATGTCCTGCATACTCAGCAGCTTGTCCTCCCATTGCTAAGTAGAAAAGGAATTATAATCCTAACACACTTACGGTAACCAAAGCCTATTGTTACATCCCAAAGCATTTTGTATCAATTACAAAATGCAATTTTAACTGCATAGAGGAATTTTAGAATTTTTTTTCTGAGACTTTGTTTTAGCAGATCAAGTCATTTTGTCACTTGTGTGTATTAAATCAAACTTGTATTTTCCCCTATTCAGATCATCCCTTAAACACAAGAAAAAATATCACAAAACTAATGTAAAATATTAGAATTTTGCCTGGACTGATATGCATTTTTAGCTGTGAGCATTTAAATGAAAAATATAAAAATCTAAATACTACATCACATCAGACTGACTATTCTTACAATAATGTCACCCGTAGCTGTTTGCATGATGTAAAACACCTGCATCCATTATACAGAAGTGTGCATGCCATGTGTTATCCATCAGCAAGTATCTCATGTTTCTGTAATTACAGTGATGGCTGGGGTTGTGAATGAAAAATGACAACACAACATGAATAGTCAGAGCTTTTGCAAGGCCTGTTAAAGTGGACCGAGTAGTACTAAAGCTGTCGTTTCTTACCTTACACTCAGTCTCCATTGGCTTAATAAAAGGTGAACCTCGCATGGTCTGTGTCTTAATAATGTTGTCATCCAGCAGAACTTGGATGTCATCCACAGCTGACACAATTTTGATACCCTATGGGAAAACAAAAGGTGTATTTAATACAAGTTGTTGGCAGTGTTCTGTATGAAAATCCATGGGCAGTTTGAGTTAGAAACAGTGAGATCATTGTAACCACCATTTCTTGCAGTGACTTAATGTTCCTTCAAAGTATTAAAACTGGTTTCAAGGTTTCAGCTTATGGTTGTCTGTAGTGAAAGTATGTGGCTGAATATGTGTTTGTCATACTGTGTCTCTGTAGGGAGTGAAAGAGAATCGTAGGTCATCCCATTCATTTTTCATCTTCTCCATAGATTTTTCCAGAGAATACTCCTTACTAGCCGAGGCTCCAATCTCTTCCAAGCTGGGTCAAAGGTAAAATACAAATTTATATTTTTTTCTTACAAGCGATTGAAGTTGTCTAATTAGGGTGCATGCTGTTAACAAAGTATACTGTAAGTGAACTGTCTCACTCTTTAGAGAACTTGGAAAGCCCCAGGTCCAACATGTTCAGCAGTGAGTTGTTCACATCTGGTTTGACATCGAACCCCACAATACTGCTAATCTGCAAGACGACAAAAATTGTCATAAATTATTCACATCAGCCTCATAGATCACCAGAGAAGCAGGACACTCAGTCCTTACACCGACGCTGGACTTCTATCAGTGTCAGTTGATCCAATGAAGCAAATAAATTTAATTCAGCTGACCTTCTCCCAGTGGCGATCTTTGATGCCAGGGTTGCAAATGGTTGTCAGGATGGGCAGGTGCTGCTTAAACTCATCTATCTTGATTTTGAAGTAACTGGCCACATGACAAGGCCCAGGAAGATTTGAAAAACTCTTTGTCAGTTTATGTGTGGTCCGCCACATGACATCCAGCTCATCAGAGATTTTCTCAGAATCCAAGTGCGTGAAAGGACCTAGAAATTAAAACATGAAGGATGTGCAACAATGTGAAAATAACTGTGCATGTGTCATTAGTTCTAATTTGTGCCATTTAGAGCTTTTAAATGTAATCACACAGTAGGTGTGAAGAAATAAAAATGAGTATAGTTTCCCAGTGTGATTTCCCTACCATTCATCCACACTTCTGACATGCTCTGAAAGTTCAGCACTGTGTTCCAGAGCTGTTCATATGGCTGTTTGTCAGCTATCAGAGTCTGCAGCATTGGGAACTGGCTCTGGTCCTTCTCCAGCAAAGTCTGCTCTTTGTTGAGTTCCTTAAGACATGACAGAAGAATAAGCATTTTCGAGCTCCCCGTTAAAACATGACTTTCAAGATGAAGATAATTCTATTCTGTTGCTGTGCTGTCAAATAGAAAGGATTACAGTGAACAGTAATCTTGCAGGTTAAGAGTGTCTCTTACCTCTAACTCGATGAGAGCGGCCTCCAGGTTGGCAGTGATTTCAGAAAGATTTCCCACATTGTTCTTCATCTCCTCAATATTCATCACTTCCTTCCTCTTAAAGGCCTGTATCTCCTTGTCCACATGCTGCAGTCTCTGGTCAAATTCTGTGATCCTAAAACAGTCAAGTGGAAACACGGCAGTTGTTGCATATAAGAAAGAGGCAAGAAAACAGTGAAACAACCTCAACATAGTCTATATGACATGACCCACAAACAAAGGATCATTTGAGGTCTAAATTTCAGTTTACTGTACTCCTCGTGTTTTCTGGGCAACAACTAATCATAACGTGAGAAATTGCCTGTGTGAAGCTGAGGAAGTAAAACACACGAGTGAAACACCACTTCCACTGGCGGTGGTTGCCACTGGTGTGAAAGCAGGAAGGTCAAGTGTTACTAGAGTAACCTTGTTGTGAGATGGTCCTCAGCCTGTTCTCTCATTGTGGCCAGACGAGTCTTGTTGCCGTCAAGCTCAATGAGGATCTGATTGGGCCACTGGAAAACACGGGAGTTCAGCCTCAAGTCATCGGCTAAAAGAGGAAACACACATTAGCAAATATGTACAACAGGAGTTCAAAAGGAGTGTATTCAGTGACCACAGCTGTAAGAGTGGCCATAAAGATACAATTATTTTTAAAATGCATGTCATCTATGCTATAGTAGCAATTTTATATAAACTGTTGTTACAAAGAACCATAAGAAGCTTCACAGGGCGTACAAGGCAGAAAGGCATAGTCCATTAGGAAGGTGAGGCGGTAGGTTGCCTCATCAACCTCATCTATCAACTTGTGAATGGTCACATCACTGGTCTTTTTAATGTACTGGCTGAGAGACACCAACTTCTCTGTAGTTTCTGGCGTGCCTCTGATGGTGCGTATAATCTCCTCATACTTTCGACAGATTCTGGGAAAACATGACAGCTGATTTGTTGAAATTCTGAGTCTTCAATCTGTGTAAACATAAAAAAATGCATTCAGTATGCTACTTCCTTCTTACCCCTTGTTAAGTTCACGGTTCTCCTCTACTTCAAACATGACGATCTTGTCTTTCAGTCTCCCAGCACGGTCGCACAGGTCATTGTTCAGTTTGCCAACGTACAGACAAAACATGGACAGGGGCACCGTAATGCGCAGTGAGGCAATCTCTACCCACAACAGTTTAAAGCTCTCAATTTTCTAAAAAAAAAAAAAAAAAAAAATCAACAAGGAGAGAGGATTTTGGTAGACCAGCCACACAGTATATAGCAAAGAAAAAAATTCAATGTCAGTTTTAGATTTAAATTTATTTTAATTACCTTAGAAAATCCTTTTAATGAGTGCTTTTCTTTGAGGAATGCTGACACATCTTGCTTTGCTGTACTGTCAAGTAGATTGCTGTACTTTTGATATACATTCAAATACCTGAAGAATGGCGTGTAGAATTAGCCTTTTTTTCTACATGTACTAGTGTATCAGCATTGCTAAATGATATAATAATAGTGCATGTGTTATTACTTTTGGGGTCCCACAGTGTTCTTGTTGAAAACATCTTTGGCTTTGTTGATTAGGTTTGTGACCAATGATTCATCCGGCATGACAGTGCGAAGATACACGTTCTTGATATTAGGGGAGAGAATACATTCCACCTGTCCAAGAAAGCATGCCAGACATTATATCCATGTGTGTTGCAAAAAATTATACAACAGGAACAACATTGTGTAATACAAAGGGATGCAAATAAGACCATTAAAGTGTTTACCCTTGGGAGCTTCTCTGCACTCCTAATGATCTCCATGAAGGCCCTATTAATGACCTCCCAACATTCCTGGAAGCTGGGACTAAAGACAATGTGAGACTCATCCAACTGTAGCTTAACTAACAGCACCTGAGGCTGAACATATTGCATCTCATCAAACACCTCCCCAAAGTCATTGCCCTCCTAGAGAAAACAAAACACAGAGCAGGTGATAATGACAAATCATGGCTATACCAGAGGCGAAGCCTTAAATCTGATCTCATCTTAAATAGAGAAACGATAGCATTTGCCCAAACCTCATGTATCATGAAGAACTGTAGTAAGTTCTCTAAGGACTGTATGACCAGGCTTCGGAGCTGCAATGACATGAGAGCAGCTACACAGTTGAAGAACTCCTGGACACTAAATGGAGCGTCTGAGTCATGCTCACTCTTCAGTATGAATGGAATCCACAGATCCTCAGATTTGTCCAACAGTGACCCAAAATGAAGCAGCCACCTAAAAGAAAAGGATCCTCATGAGTTCATTGGGTTTAATAATAAAGCACACCCAATAATAGCATTGTTAGACATACAAATATTTATTTTTGCAATTCACATAACAGCTGTTCTATATTATCAATTTATCTGCCACTTATTTTTCTTACATGTGCAATCAGCTACTTTGTCTACAGCACATCAAGTAAGATTCTCTGAGCCCATGCTGATATCATCAACAGTCAAAAACCCCAAAGATGTTCAATTTACTGAAGTGCTTGTTTATTACAGTAAAGGAAAATCAGCACACACTGACATGTAAAGGGATGGAATGATTATATGTTGAGCATTTTTGCCAGAAAGATTGTTATAGATTAATGTTTTTGTCGACCAATTAATCAACTAATGATTACATGGCAAGTAATCATTACATGGTGTTAACTTTGGACTTTGCTGACTGCATTAGTTACTGGTGCTAGTGTGACCTATATTTATCCCAGTCTTACTTAATCCCATGTTTTCTTGATTAATCCTAAATTCAGTTGCCAGTGGAAACTGAACCAGAACAGAACAAAGGTGTCCAAGCAGGTATACATTACAAACACAAAAATGAACATACAGCAGCTAATTTCTACAAATTACAGTGACTCATATTACAATTGTGCAAACAGACATCCTAGAGGGGAGCCTACATGGTCCAACAGCCAATACAACATGCACACAACAATGGACGCAGTGGAATCCTAAAGTGAGGCAGTGTAAGCAATCCCCTGAAAGGCAGCCTGACATGTGTCGGACAAAGTGGACATGGTGGAAACATGAGCCTGCACCTACTATGGATTTGCTTGCTTAGTTGTGTACATACTGTAGCTCTAAGACAATGTGAGGACACAAGACAATAACTAAGTCTGGACATCAGCTTATACTCTCAGTGACAGGCTGACTGTTCTGACAGTCTGGCAAACTGGCAATACTTACTTTTGAATTAGTTCATCTCTTGTAGCTTGGCAGTGTCTCTGGACTAACTCTTCGAACTCAGATGGTAGGAGGGGGAGGCTGGCAGAGAAAAGGTCCTCCATTTTGACAAATCTCAAGGATGAGTAGCTTAAATAAGAAAAAAGGTGATGATTTACAATTCATGATTTTTTTAAGTTTTACTTTTAATTGGTTTTGTCTGTGAAATACTATTACAGAAATTCTGCTGTACACCACCACATCCATGGTGTGTTGTCTTGCTTCATTGTATCTGACATCTTTTTTTCAGATCTTGGAATCTGAGCAGAATTAGCAGGAGGGAGAGTGCATTTCTTGTGTGCTCATTAAAACAATTTGCAAGTCTGTTTCTTCATCAAACATACACCATTCAAAGAATTTAAATTAGCTTTTTTTCCACAAACTGAAATTGTGATGCTCAGACTTCTTAATTTTCGACAGTTTCTAACACCCAGTGTAAAAGTATGCAGTATATCCATGCTATATGCTACAGTGTAACCTAATTGTCCCTGAATGCACATAACATTACCTGTCTAACCAGACATGCTGCAGTAAGACCATAATGGGAGTGATGGTATACAGATGTTCACTTTGCCACATGTGGGCATCCCTATAGCTGGTGGTCCAGGGAACTGGTGCACGAATCACCCTCCTGGGAAACGGCCTGGGAATGCTGTGTATGGATAGTCGCTGGCGCTCAGATGGATCCATCAGAATGTAGTCAACTGGTCGCATTGTCAGATATATCAAAAAAAACAACAACACTTTTTTGTGTTTATTTATATAACAAAATGTGCTAGCATCTACAAAAAACATTGAATTCTCATTGCTCAGACTGTCTATAAAAACAATGTTGGTTCACGCACAGAATTTCTAAATGAAGCAATATCACCATTAAAGAATTGCTGTCATTGTTTCATACCTATGCTCTTCTTGAGGCTGAGGTAATAATCTTTTTTGACTTCCTCTTCCATGTTAGCCCTCAAAATCTGGAGGTGTTTACCGCTGTCCTCACTGTCAGGAGGCAGCAGCTTCAGGATGTTGATCATCTGCTGTCGTGGCTGGGGGGCCAGCACAGAGCTTTCAACCCCAGTGGTGATGTAGTACATATACCTCTGTGTGTGAGGAAAGTAAAGATCCTCAAAAAAGTACGCACTAAACATTTTAATGAGCCCCTGTGATCGTTCATTACTGAATTCAGTGATACTTACCTCCAGGTCTCTGTCAGTAGGTCCTGTCTGAGTCATCTTCTCCTCTTGCCTGCGCATGATGTCGAGCTGCTCTGTTGGACTAATAGGCCGGCTACTTGGAGCAGGGGAGTCTCTGAGCTTATGTCTCCCCTGAGACAAGATTGAAGCACGACAGGATGCATCCCTGTGAAAGCATGAACGAATCAGATCATGGGCTTCAGGAACAAGAACACCATAAAAGCAAGGCTGGTGCTGAAACGTGTTGGTTTAATGCCATAATTACCTTTTCCTTGTAATTGCTTGTTTCTTTCCAGGGGGAGTAGATGCTAAAAGCCTCATTAAGATCAAAAATCCATTCTGAGAAGCAGTCCTGAGTAGGGTTCACATATTCCGTCATCAGGTAACAAATTTTAAAAACAGTGCAATCTCTAATTTCAGAAAGGCTTCTCTTGGTCACACAAATTAAGCTTTAAAATAAGAGGAACTTAAAAGGATACAAAGCCTCACTCGTTTTGCCATAGATTTACGAAGCCTGTGTTGGAGTTTAGTCATTTTCAGACCCTTGGCCCGGGGGCTGTAGTTGTTTCCGATAGACTCACTGGGAGTTCGGTGGTGACATTGCTCTTTGTACGGTACAGCCAGAGTCCATGAATTGGTCTGGAGAATGGGTGGATGATGACTGTGCCGTTGGACTATCTGAAATGAAATAACAGAAATTAAATGGTGGCAAAATGTGTTCAACTATGGAAAAAAAATACTTGAGTAACCTGCTTTTAGAAAGTTCATATGTGACACAGTGATTGACATTCTTACTTGATACAGTTCTGAGGGTTCAGCATTACAAGCGGAGGGCAAAGGTGGTGGAACAGCATATCCTCTGTTCTGACTCATATTGTAGATGGAGTCATCTTCCATCTGCGGTTCAGTCAGAAGCAGATGACACAAAGGATTACTGTAAACTCAACATTTAATTATATAATGAAAAAAATAGTACAAGATGCGGGTAAACGTATAATTAAAGCACAATGTACTTTATAGCAGCAAAAAAGGGAAACTTAATTGACATAGTTGCAACAGACACAAAGTCAGCAGAGGGAAGATCTGTATATTACTGTAACCATGACGACGAAGGTTCTCAGCTCGTTTCCCGTTTCTAACCGACAGTTTCTCCTCCCATACCGCCCCAGAGAATTATTTTAACACTGACAACAAAGGTTCTCTATTTTAACCTACATAAAAACCAAGTAAAGTAACCAGGAAAATCAAGTAATTTTCACGCTAAGTGGGTATTTTTCCGGCGTTTGGGTTGTTTACCTTGTTACCGGTAAAACGAAAAGCCAAAAAGTAGCTTACCGCTTTCAGCCGCTCCATGTTCTTCAGCTTCTAAGCTATTGACAGAGATGAGATACGGAAATAACTTTACTACATGAATGGAAATTATATTAATGTGCATTTTAACACCAGTTAAAGGGCAAACGAACAAAAAAACACGGCTGTACCGTTATTGTCAGTTACCTTCTTTCAGTCGCCGTAACGTAACGCTGGCAGGATTTCTGAGAGGAGCCTGTTTAAATGTTTCATGTCCCCGTCAGCAGCAATTAGCCAAGAATTTTAAATCTGCCACTCACCTCTTGTCTAATGTTTCAAGCTGCTGGTAGTGTACTTTTACCTTGTCAAAGCTTTAACTAAGGAAAACTCATCACGTTGCCGTAAACTGAAACGCTGTTGATGTCACCCAGGAGCGTCACCGTGGTAACAACTAGCAACTACTACTTTTATTTACAGACAACGCACACATCAGTCACATATACAAACAATCGTAATATAGCCTTCCCTAAAAATGATTGTAATACCACTTCGGCACTATTTTATCTGCTCTGTGTTCTGAATTACACCAATCCAGTAGTTTTTACAGGTTAAAACTGCTTTAAAGGACCATTTCAAAACAGAAATAGCAATTTTCCACTAATTAAAAAGTGATTGCAGTCTTTACATTGTCAATGAAATGTTATCAAAGCATAAAAATGGCACGATTTCCCAAAGAATATATAGAAAAGAGATCACTTCTTTATGTGTAAAACCCAGCTGTCAATCATGATAATTAAAGTGTAAAATAAGATATTAGACATACCAAAAACACGCTACGGTGCAAACATCTGAAGACGATATTACAGAATTGCCTATTATCATTTTAAACTGCAAACATTGTTTGGTATTCAAGTATTCAATTACAAGAAATGGTAAAGTTGCACAAAGACACACTTTTGCTTTTACCACAGACATAAGGTTATGTGTATTTGCATATTACAACTCTTTGATCCAAACAAAAGCAGTTGTAGATGTATATAAGCCTGGCAATACAGTTCTAACAAGAGGTTTTGGAGGGTATTGATGGATTTTCTCTATTATTGTGTGTGTCTGTGGGTTCAAGTGATTCAAAGGCTAACAACCCGAGGCCCTTGTTCTCATAGTTAAAGTCAGTTTTCAGATGTGTCAAATGTTACACTGCACGTGAATAACAGAGGTTAAGGTGTTCTTACAAGTACTTGGGTATCTGGGAGAATGGGAAGGCCTGCTTTAATTTAGCAGTAAGGAAAACACTGGTATGGGCTACATTAAGCATCTTAGACTAAATTTTTTATATACATACTGCTACCTCTATTCTGTATCACAGCTCAAAGAGACAGAACTAAGGTCTGTGGGCCTTTCATAGACGATCAGCTTCTGATTCTATGACTGAATGGATGATCTATACTGATCATTTATTTGTTCTGCAGCTGAATTTTTTCCATGTACGTTTCCATCACCGCTGTCAGAATTGTATGGAGCCCTAAAGTTATCTTCAACAAACAATATATGAAGCGTCTCTCTTAAGGTCAGTCTTTAAAGATAATAAGAAACAAGATCATAAAAAGTCCAGAAAACATTACACCTTTACAGTAACATTGTTAAAGAATTCAAAGATTGTTTACATCCATTAAGATGTGAGTTGTTCTAATCGATGCAAGAATTCAAGGACACTGTGAGCCAGATGACCTGCAGCTGTGGTGGATCCTTTCCTCTACTGGTTTCTGTTGATCCCGCTGATCTCTGCTTGGAAGAAGTTTTTTAATTTTATTTTGACAAGGACATTTTGTCTTCAAGGCCCTGAATGAGTTTTCATTGCTAATCACTGATATTTTTCCAGACTGGCATCATGCAAAGAAACTGACATTTAAAAAAAATTTAATCTTGAAAATGAATGAATATTTGGTATTATTAATCAGGACTGATGTAGATTTTGAAAACATCATTGAAACATTTTGTTGAGGTCTTTTTAAGAATCTAACACTGCATAATAATAGTAATAACAGTGATGATAATAACAACAATAATAAAAAAAATCTGAATTAATGCTGGTGTGAATCATTGACACAATCCAGACTATGATCATCAAAAAAACATTTTTCACTTATTATTTAAATGTTTTGTTTTTTAATGCCAACAGTATCATCATGTAAACAAATGCTGAGTTCAAATCGTAACAATAAATGAAAATTTGGTATTTATGATCAGGACTGATATTGGTTAGAAAAATGAGTTATTAAAAATCTGACGCTGCATTAAAACATTAAACAACCGGAAACAATGTTGGTGACAATCATTGACATTTCCCAAACTATGATCACCAGCAAACTAATTGTCCACTTAATGGTTAAATACTTGAATCGCTGCAACTGTTAAACCACTGAATTTATGCAGAAGCTAGTTACATGTAGTTGTAATGTGGGTAATGTTTCACTTACTTGTTCACTGCTCTTTAGTATTGTCTGTTTGTAACTTGTCTAACCATATTGTTTACATTTTTTCATTATATTATCTCGTATGCAGTTGTTTAAATCTCAGAACAAAGGAATTTTAAAATTCAAATGAGCACAGTTTAAACACACATTAATATATTTAGTGAATGCCCTCTGCTTTGTATTCATCCCATTTAAATACTATACAGTGTCAGGGTGGAGTCACAGACATTCTAGTAGGGCTGGGCGATATGGCCTAAAAAAAAAATCTCCGATTTTTTCCCAAAAAAATCCCGATTCACGATTTATCTGTTTCTTTTTTACCCCCTACCTAATCTCCTCACGCCGGAGTCCAGTCTACTTTATGCAAATGAGCTACAGCCCTCTCCAGGTAAACACACTGGATCGCAGCTGGAAATGCGCAGCATGTGGCATGCTGGTCCGGTTGCGGTGCGTTTCCAGCTGTGATCCGGTGTGTTTACCCAGAGAGGGCTGCAGCTCATTTGCATAAAGTAGACTGGACTTCTATTTTATGCAAATTGCATGCAGCGTGCGGAGATTCCACGCATCATGAAACTGTCCTCTTCTTCTACTTCTAAACTAGGCGTCGGCGACCTAAAACGAGGACAGATTCAGCTGCTGCACAGATTATTTATCGCCTCAAATGCTTTCAGAAATACTTTTCATTGACGTCTTTTTGAAATAAAAGGGAAAATTTGAGGCCGAGCCGCTGTGTTTATCCGACTTGTCTGCCGGACTGTCCAGCTGAAAAGCTCGATGTTGTGGAAAAGTCCAGCTGAAAGCTCGATGTTGTGGTCCGCTAGTGACCGCCGTCCGTGCGATTTTCAGATGCGGTGCGTTGCCGTCCGAGAAAATAGCATCTAGTGGACACGCGCCTTCAGATTTGCACCGCTCGCCGCCATGTTGTCTGTGTATCAAGCGCGGGGGGGAGGGGGGCGCACACTCTGAACTACGGGAGCCCAGCGGGAAGGCCTTGGTGGCGGATGTTGATGAGAAAATCGATTTTCATTAAAACAAATCGACATTAAGTACAAAGTCGAATTAATCGATAAAATCGATTTATCGCCCAGCCCTACATTCTAGAGTATCTAGTGGTTTTATTATGCTCTTATGTTTTGTTCTACAAGATTTTGAGGCGGGTCGTAGAAAAAAAAACACTAACAAGAAATAGATGCCGCGATTAGCACTGTCAGTTGGTCGCATCTCCCACCTGGTCACAGGCAAAACACCTCACAAGCTGAACATTTGCTTATTGATAGTCTCTACATTTACCAATGTTCCCTGAACATAGTAGTCACAGTGCAGGCTACGGTAGCTGCTGATAAGGTGGTTGTGGTGACAGTTGTGTGAGGAAAAAGTTGTTTGAAAAGAGTGAGATATAGTGTTCTAACCTCATTTTGTTTAAGATTAAACTGGGTGATTTCATCCACAGTGCACGTAAATGCGCTTTTATGAGCAGAGCGCATTTTTAAATGTAAAGACCAGTCAATCTTCTGAAAGAAATGTTGTCGTATCACTCTCAGAGAAACATTTCCATAGCGTTCTGAAGGACACATTTCCAGAAGGTTCTGAAAAAATGTTGCGCTAACATTCTGAAAGACACGTTGCTGTAACGTTCTCAGAGAAACGTTGTAAAATCTTCTCAGAGAAACATTGCTGTAACATTCTTAGGGAAACTTTGCTGTAACATTCTCAGAACAACATTTGTGTAATGTTCTGAGAGAAACCCTGCTGTCACGTTCTCAGAGGAACAGTGCTGTTCTTTCTTCACGGATCCTGACGTTTGTGGAAAAACCTTCGCTGCTCAAGCTGAGCTCCTCAGTCCCAGACAGTCAGCTGGACGCCATTGGCTGCCTCCTCCGCTTTGTCCTGCTGTCTGCTTCAGCCAATGAGCAGCGAGCTGTCAGTGACACCAAACTGTCATACCTGAAACTCTCCTTTCCACCTGTCTGACCTCTGAGCTCACCTGTCACAGGTGTAGTTCAAAAAAACACTATAATGTTGCATGACTTCAAAAAATGCCATAGTGTAGCATGTGGTTGAAAGAAACACCATAGCATAGTATGTGGATAAAGAAAAAAAAGTCATATTATAATATTTAATTTAAAAAAAAGTCATAGTACAGTATGATGTTCAAAAAAGGTCAGTATAGCATGTGGTTCAAAAATACGTCATTCTCAGAGAAACGTTGCAGTAACATTCTCATAGAAACAGTGCTGTAATGTCAGCAAAACCATGCTGTAACTTTCTCAGAGAAAAGTTTCTGTAACACTCTCAAGAAAATGCTCTTCTCTCTTCTTAGATCCTGACATTTGAGGAGAAACGTTTGCAGCTCAAGCTGAGCTCTTCAATCCCTGACAGTCATCATGAACCATATGCCTATAAGCTTTTTGAATGTCATACCATACTATGGATTTTTTTTTAATCAACATACTATACTACGGTGTTTTTTAGACAACATACTGTATTGACGTTTTTTGAACAATAATATATACACTATACTGTGTTTTGAATGACATACTATACTGTGGCATTTTGGTACTATATTGATTAAAAACAAAAAACCCTAGTTTGTCCTCTAAAAAAATTATTGTAGTATATGCTAGTCTCACATTTTAGCCTTTATTCATCAAGCTGAATGATCTGAGGGCTGTGGTGACATGTTGACTGAAAAGGTCTTGCAAAAACTAAAATTTTTTTTGTTGAAGGGATCACGACTGTGCTGACCCTGACCACCATCAACACCCACCTGTTGGAGACGCTGTCCAAGATCCCCTAGGTCAAGGCCATCAACATGTAACAGATGGGCTGCTTTGTCATGGTCTTCTGGGCCCTGCTCAAGTCCACCTTGGTCAAATACATCTTCTTTGGAAGGGGCCCTCAGATGCAAAGAAGCTGGTGGAGAAGGCAGAGAAGGCCACAATGACTAGGCAGCCAAGTACTACACTGCAAGGGTGAGTCTTAATTTGATTGTCCTTGGATAAAATTCACAAATTACTGCTTTTAGTGCAGCAGCAGAGAAAAAAAAAGTTTAGATTGGTTTTATCATAGGTTTAATTTAAAACACAAATACTGCAGTGTCACTAGAAAAACACTGAGGTGCTTACTCAACTATAAATGTGTTTTAAGACAAGTGCAACATATTAATAATTAACTTAACCATTACAGTCTGCACAATTTCTCCTTTAGAACTGCATCAAGTAACAGTGCCTTTGTCTTTGTCAGTGGACCAGCCTGTTGTTTGGGCTGCAGCAGAGCAGTTGTAGGTTTTGACTGTGCATGAAGGCCAGTTTAAACATGCAGTGACTTAACACAATCCGTGTGTGCAGCTTTAAAAGGTAACTCTGCTAAGCATGCTAGAAGTGATTAACAATTGGTGTGCTGAACAGAAATTTAATGCTACACAGATTTGGACTTGTGTTTGATTCAAACAGTTGTGGTCAGATATGTATTTACTCACTTTCCCCAGATGTTTTGGCAGTACACAAGCTGTTGTCTACAAGCATGCTAGTAAAAATTGGCAGTGTATGATGTGTTGACTCACACCACATTACTTAATTGGCCTTTGTGTGGCCTGAACCTGCAACTGCTGTGCTTCTAAAGCGCTGGGCTCTTTATTTGTCCAGTCACAAACTAAGAAAGGTTCAACAAATTACACTTGACTTATTGGTAACAGCCTTACTTCAGTGACACTATGCAGCATTTGGGTGCCTACATCGTTAAGTGTTGTAAATAAATGAACTCGTCGGTACAGATTTGTACCTACCTTTATTTTAGAAACCAATCAATTTTTAGCCATTTGTTCATACACATGACTGTATATTTCCATCTCCTCAGGAGGCAAGTAGCATCCCTAAAGCGGTCCAACCAGGTTAGAAGTCATCGACACTCACTCGGTAGGTTGTTTGTTAGGCGAGACTCTGCCACGCTGCCATCGCCATCAGCCAACATGGATGTGTTTAACTGTCTTCATCCCTAGTGCAAGATAATTCATCCATGAATCAAGCAACTATAGACATCTCCATGTCACTGAAATAATGCACATTCTGCCATTATTGAATTCCTGTGTCAGATAAAATGTTTAGAGCTAACCTTGAATACATGCTGTCTATATATTGTTTTCTCATTGAAGTCATCAATAAAGCCATTTCTCTCATGACATGATGTGGTGAGACTCCTTGTCATTAGGGAGTCTCTGCAGAGGTCCCCCATTGTGCATCTCTAGACAATACATGGAACAAGTGCATTGTAGAAAAGAGATAGAAAATGTGGTAACTGCTTCAATATCAAAAATGCCCACGAGTATTGGTGGTGTTTTAGAAAATTAATTCACTTGTGATGTGAACTTTGGCAAGGAGCAGAAACTTCAGAGTTACCAAGGATATGAGCACCCAATTCTGTATGTTTTGGGAAATTAAATAGAGCAAATTAACAATTTCTTCTTGCTGATAACGAGCATTCAATTACTGTGACACTGAAAAAAATCAAATAAAAAAACTCTGAAAAGTCTCAATCAGCTTTTGTGATGTTAAAATTTTCCTATTATTATTATTTTTTTTTAATCTTGTCCTGGAACAAGGACACCACGGAAGTCACTTCAGATACTTATGTTTCTTAGGTGCAATTGAATGGTAGTTGTCAGCAAAAAAAGAAAATGATTTGCTGTACTGCATTTCCCAAAATGAACAATGTACAAAATTTGGCACTTGTGTCCAAGGCAACTGCAAGGTTTCTGCTTACCAAAGTTCACAACACAAGTGAAGATTTTTAATGTCAATTTTTCCAAAACAGTTATCGATACTCATTACCACTCTACTCATTAATACTCAGGCAACACGTCCCCTCTATAGTGAGGACTGGTGACCATAACCTTTGTGAATACAATGTGCTTCCCTGATTCCTAATGGACTACTACTTCATGTACAAGGTAAGGACAGATTTTAGAGTTACAGTTCTTCACAAAGAATTTAAAATATCACATCGCTCATAAAAAACTAGACGGGACCTTTCTTTGAAATAAAGTGTTGACAAGTAAACAGTGGGAGAGTGCAAAGCAGCCACATTAAGCAAAAGAAATATGGGACTTCCACAGTTGCTACATCTGCATGACTGATATTACATCCTGCTTGTTTACTTTATTTTTTATGAGCACCATTACCTCAAATATGATGTAAGATGACAAACATACCACTTGTGGATGTCAAACTGCACAAGCCACAAAATCCCCTCCATAAAATAGCTTATAATAAATTAGCCCAAATCAAAGAATCAAAGTATGTTTTATCTCTTTTTAAATTTCAAAATGTGCATCGAGACAGTTAAGTTCTTTTTCTTTCTTCAGAAATTTCAGATTTCTTTTATTTGAGCTGACTTGTTACAGGCTCTTCTTGGGGATTTTATGGCTTGTCCAGTCATAGATTCACAAGTGGTATGTGTTAATGTCACTTTATAAACTGTACTACACTTGAGCAGTTCGGGGGGGGTGGGTGGGGGATTGATGAAATTATAGAAATTCAGAGAGGTAGAAAAAAGGAAATCTATTTTAATTTGCACTTTATCTATCAACTGCAACCGTAATGTTGCACAATGTTAAGTGCGGTTTAATTCATACCTATGGATGCTGAACTTCGGTGCAGTTGTACGCGATTCGGTTAACCATAGAGTAAAAACAAGTAGGAACACGGAAGTAAAGCTAAAATGCACAACAGAGACATACTGATTGAGCCGCTCATGCTAATAAAGGCAACAGCTGCGACAGTAATTAACACAGGTGTCAGCCAGTTAGCTAATTTATCCGCTGAACATATAACACCTGAGGTAATTAGCCAGTTAGCTAACTTAGCCACCTAGGAAGCTAACGCGTCCGGACCAACTGCGGTCCAAAAGTACTCAAACAAAACAAAACACAACACGTCATATGTCATTAACTTAACGTACAAGACAACGCTACTGGTTAAAAGTATCAATCTTCTTACCGTGTGTAACACCAAAAACGAAGTCAACAGCAACTTTTCCACGAAACGCTTGAAGTGCCAACGGGAGAGCATGGAGGAATCTGGCAGCGGTGTGGCGCATGCGCAGTCTTTAAGGCCTCAGGAAGTTTTGCGGAAATTGATGATGAACTTCCGCCATCTGCTGGACAGAAGAGGAAGTTCATTTACTGACCGTTCACTTTTTCTGTACAGTGAGATAGATAATAAATAAATAATAAGATATCAGTTCGCGGTTCGTCGTTGAACTTAAAAAGACTAAATAAAAATTGTTTAAAATTAGAATTGTTATGTTGCTGATAAAGCTGACATGTAAAAGTATGTTTTCATTGTTTGAACGTACCACAGTGTATTAAAAAGAAATTCCACTGATTTTAAAATTTCAATTAGTCAACGTTTGTAATAAATATTGTTTTCAGGTCTTAACTTAATGTTAAAATTGATATTTGTATATATATTGATATATAAATATGACATTTTTTCAAGATATGCTATACTAGGATGATTTGACATCATGCTGTACTATGATGTATTTTTGACAACATACTATACTATGACATTTGTTTTTATGATGTGAAAATTAACAGATTTTATTCATGTTTCCTCCCACAGCTGCTGCAGATAAAGTTACATAATGTAGAAGAATTTAGTCGCACAATCACGACTGTAGACAATAAAGAAAAACAAAATTAACTGAAGTAGAATGGATGTTATCTAAAGACTAATGTTACAAATATTACAGTCAAGACACTGTAATATCATGCATTATGTAAATGTGCCTTAATAATTTTAATATTAAGGTTAAGACCCTACAGTGATATTTATTATTTAAGTTTAGCTGACTAAAGCTTACACTACATTACAATATTATTTTTTTTACATTTACATAATTAATTTTAATATTAAAGGTAAGACCCAGTACTATTAATTACACAAATTCCTTTACTACTAAAAAAAATTAAGACTAAAATATATTTTCTCATGTAAATGTTCTTGACAAATTTAAATTATGATTAAGAAATAAAATATTTTATAAATTACAAATACACGTGACTTATTTGGATATATTTAAGTAAAACCCTACAATATTATTTAGGACACACATCTGCCTAAATAATTACAATTTTAATATTAAGTTAAGACCCGACAATGATATTTATTCCAAACACTGAGTTGACGAATTGAAATATTAAAATCAGGTAAAATCAGCGGAATTCCTTATTAATACACTGCTGTATGTTCAAACCTGAGGCCTTAAGTAGAAATCAATATAATTATTTTAATAACAATATCAATATAATTCGAAAATTAATCTGAATTATTACTTTTTATAAATATATAAATATTAATTTAAGCAGTCTGATTCGAACCTACCCACCTTAAGAGGTCGGATGTAGGAAAACATACTTTTACATGCCAGCTTAATCAGCAGCATAACATTTATAATCATAAGTGCACAACTTTAAAAAAAAATTAATACACAAACTGACATCTCGCTGAACAGAATAACTAGACCGTCAGTAAATGAATTTCCTCTTCCGTCCAGCAGGTGGCGGAAATTCATCAGCAACTTCCGCAAAACTTCCCGAGACGCTCCAGACTGCACATGCGCAACACCACTTGCTGTCGTCAGGCAGAATCAGGTCGGCGGTTCGGCTTTGAACGTGTGTGTCTGGCAAAGTTTTAATTATTTTAGATATGGTAAGTTTTACTTCCAGCTTTGTATGCATAACAGTGAGCTGTAACAATCGCAGCCATACAGTTGCTGCGTTAATTGAAGACGTGTCGATTTATTAATCCGTATGCTAGGATGATCGTGCTAACGGTGTCGTTAGCAAAATAGCAGTCTATTTGACCTTCGACCGGAGAAAAGAAAAAGGCGCACTAGCAGCTTGTAGCTGAAGTTAGCATGACTAATAGCACGCTTTAGCTGCGATAAACATTAAGTGATAACAGGTAATGCTAACATTGGTTACTGAGCGTCTCACTGCTGACTTTATTTCGAGGTTGTTTTCTTGCTCAGTTCTTTGCTACGTTAAGATCTGCTCGCAGAAGTCAGTCTTTGTAAAGTTAGCCACCATGTAGCAGTGTGAGCGAACCACTAACCTTGCGGAAACATTGAGGATCAGTGATAACGTTCGTCACGCAAAAAATAAGATAAAGACCATAATTTTAAGTTTCAAAATAAGGTTTTAGTATAGCACGGATTTGGTACGTGTGGTGTTACACCTGCAGATAAGTTACAAAAGTTGATTTGCTTTTAGCTGCATTTTCAGACCAGATTCAATGACTATTTTTATTGACTCAATGTCCTTCACATGATTGCAGCACCATATAGCTGCATCAATCAAGATCATTACATGCACAAGTAAGGCAGATTCCTGATTGTGGAGAATTGTTATTGTATTTTCTATTATTATGCAAGTCAAGAATTTCAATATTTTCTATTCTAAGGATATCAACAAGCCCAGAAGCACCACCCAGACTTTACCGTCCTTGAAGTTGTCAAATGGATTCGTCCTACCTGAGGGCAAACTAACTCCCAACGCCCTCTTTGTTGGTGGGATCGACATGAAGGTAAGATGGGATGTATTTAATTTACTTTCACTCTGCCTGTTTAAAATGGAGAAGTACATGTGGCAGATGTCAAAAATATGACTAAATTTGAGGGTAAAATTATAAATTCAATTTAATCTGGAAACAGCCATGTGTGAAAGTAACTCACAGGCATCAGGCAACTAAATGCACACATTCTAATTTGCTTACCTGCATACTAATGCAAAAACTGCACAAGAAATGTCAGTCATATTTCTCTGCATAGTTTTTAGTGTGAAATAATGACTCTGAAATGGCCTGTTTAAAGATACACCGATCAGCCACAACATTATGACCACTGACAGGTGAGGTGAATGACACTGATCATCATGCTATAATGCAATGTTCTGCTGAGAAACCTTGAGTCCCGACATTCATCTGGATGTTTGACATGTACCACCGTCCTAACCCCAACCCCTCAACCCCTATCTACCCACCCATCCCTCACGGCAACAGCAGTCCTTGATGCCAGTTGCCACTGACACCCCACAAAAACTGCTCAGGAGTGGCTCGGGAACACGACACAGCTAAGGTGTTCACCCAAGTTCCACACTCCCCAGATCCAAATGTTACTGAGCATCTGTGGGATGTGCCAAGATAAGCCAGATCTAGGTAGGTCCCACCCTGCAACCCACAAGACCCCCACAGAATTCACTGCCACCATCCCAGTGCCACAGGACATCCCCAGAGGTTCTGTGTCCATGCCCCACTCAGTCACATGAGTTTCAGCAGCATAAAGGGGCCCAACACAATGTTAGGCAGGTGGTCATAATGTTATGCCTGATCGGTGTATACATTAATAGGTAAAATAGTGCATGTGGGCAAGAATCAGTATATCTGTGCATCATGTTTTCCAGTCTAAATGTGATGTTATGGATTATCAAAATAACTTTTCCTCCTGCTTGCTGCCAACACATGTAATAAGAATACAATATATTATTTCTAAAAGATTAATTAAAAAGTTTCACATCTTTGAAGGTCACAGCTCTTAACTCCAGCAGACAGATGCTTTCAGTTGAATTTTATATTAAGGGAGGATAACCTTGGCAGTAAACCTATGCACCTTTGATAGTTTTTGTATAAGTTGAACACATTAGATTTTATTCAAAAATTTGATCTACTGGGTTAAAATGGCTGAAAATTACCATTTTAGTGTACTTGAACTGCACATTGTGCACTGCATGGCTTTTCTGATACAGTATATAATGCAGTGACAATGAAGAAATTTCTCTTGAAATTCATTTTAACCTTCAGGTTGATGAAAATGAAATGCGTGACTTCTTTGCAAGATATGGTGCTGTCAAGGAAGTAAAAATTATCACTTACCGTGGAGGGATCTGCAAAGGGTGAGTTGTGTTGTTTGGAGATGCTTATGTGTTAACGCCTTATTTTAAATATTTCACAATAGTCAGGGCCTTTGTTGTATTTCAGGTGCGACTGTTTTACAGTGTCAGATGTCTCTTTTTTATCAGGAGGTTAAAAAAGATGATGAAACAAGTAGTTACATTCATCAAGCATGAATACAGTAATTGTTACAAAGCAAAGACTTTTTTCCTGCATTTTCTTTGTTAAGTTGTGTGAAAGTATGGGAGTGGAAGTGCAGGGAGTGTTTATTTTTATATTTGTTAGTATTAAAAAATAATTTAACATGATATCTAATACGTTTACATTGTATGTTGGCATTTGATTCAGTATGTTCCGGTGTTCTAAGTTATTTTGTGTGTTCATAGGTATGGGTTTGTATACTTCAATGAAGATGTCAACATTCAGTCAATCATTGAGGTGAGTGGAGTTCTAACTGTGGAACTGTTATTCTGTTATATCTCTCTCCAAGTAAGAGTAATATTTCCTCTGTAAATATTTTTTTGTTACAGCAACAGATCAGTTTTAAAGGCCGTAAGCTCAAGCTGGGTCCTGCCATCATGAAAGAAAGAAGCTCTCGTACGTATTCTGTTTTTCCTCAGAAGAACATTGGGTATTTTTTTTGGCAGTGCAAATAGAACATGTTGTCACTAAATATGTTTCATATTGCTGTGTGCTTTTCTTCCTTTATAAAGGGTCTATCCCACCCCGTCTGGTTGGTCCAAGTCCTTGGATGAATCCCACACAGTACATCTACTGTGCCTGCTGCTCACCCATGGGAGGAGGGATGACACAACCCGTGCCCGTCCTCAGTGGAGGCAGCCAATACAATCAGGTATGACACACACACACACACACACACACACACACACACACACACACACACACACACACACACACACACGCGCGCAAGCAAGCTATATGGAATTTTATCTCTGTTGGAAGGCAGATTGAATTAGAAAAAAACAAGTCATCAAAACAAACAAACACATTGTGTGACATTGGCAGTGCTGTTGCACACCTTTTTATTACACTGTGAAAAATAAAACAAACCTTATTTTCTCTGAGGGGGTTGGCTGGTGCTCATTATCAGAGCCATGAATAGAGTTGCAAGGTGGAGAATAATCTGTCAATTTCCTTTTTAATTTCCAAGAAGGACCAAAAATACAATAAAGGTGACTATATTACAATTAGTGTCATTAGTTAGTGAATTCTTCAGACAATGCCTGCTGTCAAAAACATCAGCAGTGACAGTAGGACATTAAAATGTGAGAAACAAAGTTACTAATTGCCATTCCTTTCGTCTGTTTCAAGATTTTCAATATGCATTTGAACATCTGCTTCACACTGTTAGAGCGGTTTAATGGACCCTCACTGGCTTAATTTTGCAGCCGTACACCTACACCAACTTTGGAGGGGTCATGATCCCACCGATGCCGATGAACTATGCACAGAATGCCTACGCCTACCAGGTACGTGCGCACAAACGCTCATGCAAATACCTATTCATCAGCTGTATCCTACGCAGGGTCTCCCAGGCTCCTGCACATATGCTCCCGCATATGAAATCAAGGCTTCAGCCTGGTTTCGGTCCACCTGTCCCTGCCCACCCTTCCAATCCACACCCTCCACCCCTCCTGTAGAAGCCAGCCTGGGTTTTTGTGTCGCCCTCTGTTTGACCGTTGACCCCTCTCCCCTCACACGCAGTACACCCCACCTCCCTGGACGCCGGACCAGAGGACACGGCCTGTCAATCAGGTGACTCTGCCTTTAAAGGGAATAAGGGTAGATGTCAGTGAAGTTCAGTTTTAGGCAGCACATAACATTTGTCATCTGAGAAACATGTGAACTGAAACACTGTTTATTTTTGTGTTTTGAAGAAAGCTGTTATTATGACCCCCAAATTGTCCTCAAACTGCAGTGTTCACGTGTACCACTAGATGGAGTTGTCTGGTCTATGTTGACTTCCTTAAGAACAGACTGCATGAATCAACAATGAATTCTTATGTTTCCCGGCTGCACAAAGTTGATTTTGTGTACTTACGACTCGTGACACATGCAGTGCTGTTTATAGGAGCTTGTTTATGACAGCTGCTCAAGTCTTTGAAGCATATCTGTGGGTTACTCTCACCACGCTTGTTTTGTAATTTTATTCCCCGTTTCCAGAGCTTTGTGGACTGTGGAGTCCAGACTATGCTGACCGTGCTGTAATCTCCAGCTACTGAATCCCCTGCCAGGTAACACACCACCGCAAATGGTTGCTTTTTCCAAGGTTAGCCGTTACTCAGCTACTCTGCTCTTCCTTCATGGACATAATTAGTCTACTGATTTTCTGTCCTCAGCTGCCCCTCTTGTCAGTCTTCACTATGGTTACAAAAACACAAAGCAAATCTCAGGCATCTAGTTGTTAGTTTTGATATGACACTTTCAAAATGACTGCAATCCTAATGAGGTGTGTAACTGACAGTTATTTTCTTGTAAAATTATATTTTCTCTTGTCCTCCTCTCTCTCAACTACACAGGCAGTGACTTCAGTGAGTCAAAATGCCGACAAGATGACATTTTGATGTTCCGGACAGCTCTTCGGGCTTTTTTTTCCCTCCACAATGCCGATTTCGCCTCTCCTCGCTCGCCTCACTTTTCTAGAGCCATTTTAACACCAGACTGCAAGAGCTTTCCACTTTAACTGTACTGATTTGATCCCAACCACTTTGACCACGACCGGTAGGGTTGACCTGTTTGTACGCTGCTTTTAACCCACATGGATCACAGTGACAGTCGCACAGGAAGAGCAGAGCACCCTCACCATACAGCTCATATATGGGATCACAACCTTCCTTCCTTCTTTCTTTTTCTTTGTTAATTATCCCAAACAAAAGATGGAAAGACTTTTATGCTCACTTATTTATATTTTATTTAATTTTGGAATTATTTTAAATGTTTGTTTGGTTGGGTTTTTTTTTTAACCTCGCTAAGGGCTCTCTGTGCATTAAAAAGTATGTTTATGTATATATATTGCACCAATGTCTGGGCTGCAATCTGGTTGTTCAGCGTTGGAGTATTCTTCTTTAACTCCAGTTCAGGTCTAATGTTTCTCCAATTAAGACTCGTCATTAATTTGTCGACTACAGCATTGGGACACTCGGTCATTCTATTCATTTCTAGCACTCAAAGTTAATTCTGCGCTCTGTTTTATTTCACCGGGTGTCAATTTGGGATCGTAAATGAAAGGCAGTTTTGTCACAGTACAGCGCCTCATAAGTATTATTCTTTTCCTTATCTAGGTCAATGGTCTGATGTTCCACTGGTTAAAACTCAATTAAAATCACGGCATCAATTTTATTTACCATAACTTAGTAATCAATTGTTATTTTGGTGGAGAAAAAGGTGGAAAATGAAGGACTTGATTTAAAGTGAGGCACTGTGTTACATCTGTTTGGGGAAATGTTCACTGTTTGTGGTTCACTCCTGTTTTCAGAAGTTTGGGTTTTAAAGTAGTTGCAGGTGATCTTACACAAAGCATTTTACAGACTTGTCGTGTTTTTTTTTTGTACTTTCCTTTCCAGCAAGTGCATTGAATGTGTCTTAATTTTAACTTCAGGCACAGGTTTGTATGATTGGAAACGCACATTGGTGTGTGGTGCACATCGCAGATTTTCTTTTTGTGTGACCCAGTTCTGTGTTTCATACGGAGATGGACCTGGAGGTCTGCCGCATGCAGATGCGATTGTGTTCCTAGAATTGTTTTGTTCAGAGAGCCTGGCCACTGCACTGTTAGCGTTTGGTTAATGTTCACATTTTGTAGGGTTTTGATATCTTTGTTAAAAAATAAAAGTTGGAATATGTTATAAGTCAAAGCCTGTTTTGATATTTGTTTTTTGCATCCCTTTAAACACTAATTGTGTGTGTGTTTGTTGGAATTTTGAATTTTAATGTTAATTTCACACTTTACAAGTGATGATCTGCATGGAGCTGCAGGCAGAAGCTGCTGCTGCTGCTGCTGCACACAGACTCCATAAGCCTGTCAGTGGCTGCTGGTTTTCAGTCAGGGTTGTCTTCCCTGGCAACAAGCCCATCATCTCTTGGTCGCAGAGCATTTTGTTTTTGTCACAGTCTGGTGGTGTGACTGGGCTCCCCAGGGTGCCCCATCCAAGCCCTTGACCACCCACCAGCCCCACCCACCTACCCCCAAGTCAGACGTTTCTGAATTATGGATAAGTCTGGATAGCTTCTTATGAAATATGAATTTTCCAAAGGAACCCCGTGAAAGACACGAACACCCCATAACCCTCTGAACCTTATAGCAGATCCAAATCTGTGGGTGTGACTTAAAAGCTACCGGGCCAAAAACATCTGGAATCAAGTGTAAGTTGTTTCTCTCCGTTGTGCTTTCCTCTCATGCATGAGTGCGTCTCCACTTATTTGTCTGGATATGACGAGGACAGTTTTATCATTTTAAGTCTGTACTGGGGTCCAAGTTATTCTCCAAAGTGTTGATCAAACCAGAGCAGTGAGTGAAGGAACAACAGGGAGGAGAGAGGGCGAGGTAAACCGCCCTCTCCTCCCCTCTCCTCCCCTCTCCTCCTCACACACACGCTGCTGAGAGACGCAGAGGTAGACCGAGTGTTTATCATGAGCTTGCAGTCAGAGGTAGATTCTAAATGACGGATTCATGTGTTCATCTCATTGGATCGCAGCTGTCAGAGCCTCTGTATGTCTCTTTCCAGCAGCCGTGACGGGGACAGACAGTAAAGACAGGAGAGAGAAAGAAGAGAGACGCGCGTCGACTGACTCAAGGAAGCTTTCACTCCAGATTCCACTTTACGCACAATCGAGAACGACTTGATTGGTGAGTTCAACTCTTTATTAATTCTCCGCAACAAAAAAAAAAAAAAATGCACAGCAGTGCATTAACAGCTTGTTGATATTCGAGTAATTCTTGCCTAAATCGCCTCACTTCTTGCGCCATGTGACTTTTTTTTGGGAGAATTTTGCAGCTTTGAAAACAACTTCACGGAGAGAAATGTGCCTTCCAAAATTTCAGTTTGCGGGAAGCCTTGCGCAATAAAACACCGGCGACAAAGAGAAATCTCCTCAGTTTAGACATCCAGACAGTGGTTTGATTTGTGTGATGTTGTGTGCCATTTGTATTGGTGGCGGAACGAAATGAATAAGCCCCTCTGCTCGCTGTCACAGGTTGAAGTGAACTCAAGATATGCGTGACGGAGTAAATGTGCGGGGCGCAGATGGAGGCAGAGGGAGGGCGTGCGTGTGTGTGTGTCTGTCTCTGTGTGTGTGTGTGTGTGTGTGTCACAACGAGAAAGATCTGGTGCGTAAGCGACCTGTCATGTATCATTTCCCGTTCGCTAAACTACCGCCGTTACCGGGCAGCAGAAACAGCAGCAGCCAGCCACGTGTTTGTTTGAGTGTGAGGGGTTGTGAGCTTGAACGCACCAAACAGGAGGCAAAAGGGGAAACCAGAAACATGTAATTTCAAGCAAGGCTGCACCCACAAAATGCACGGAGCATCAATTAGTTACATGTCTATGTATGGCTGCGCACTGTAAGGCTGGAAATCTATTTGGAGACGTTTGGAGGAGCGAGGGGGGAAAAAAAGCGCGCATTAGTGCTGAGTGACATCCAGTTTATCACAGCTTCTGCGCAAACAATAGGCTGGTGCTCTATAAGTTGTTCCTTTGAGAAATCGGGTCTAATATGTTAAATGATGGATTCAGGAGCCTACCTCAGGGCTTGGAGAATTGATGCTCCTGTGTCCAAGCATCCCTCTTTTGTCCATAAACTGTTCTTTTTGTGGAGGGAAATAGGCTGTGGAAGGAGCTGTGTGACAGACCAATACATCAATGTCATAATTTGTTTTTATCCTCCCCGTGCAGCCTCATTAAAACGCTGTTTGAGGTGACTACTTTGTTGCTTGGGGGAGTCACACCTCCCTCCAGGCAACTTGACATGCTCCCACTCTGCTCTCTGTCTTTCTCGCTCTCTTCTCTGTCTTCTCCCATTTCCTCCTCCTTCCGTCTTTCTTCCTCATTCTGATCCTGCTTCCCATCTTTTTTCCCCCTGCATCACCAGCGTCCCCCTTTTCTTGGAGCTTGAACCTCAGCGGGAGGGAAGCCCACTCCCCAAGACCCAGTCTGTCACCTCCGATTTTGAAATTCATTGAAATACTGTAGTGTGTATACAACAGATGATAAAATGAGCCCCACCGTTTTCACTGACATACCTTAAATTTTGGTGTTAAACAACCGCAGAGCTATAAAAAATGACTTAATTTAGAGTCACGCATTGTTTACAAGCCAAGAAAAAACTTGCACATACAGCAGGTAGTTATAATGCCATCAGCTCACAAGCAGTGCAAATTATGGCCTCCAAATACGTCCATAAAGGCATCTGGAAGCCTGCGGTGGCAGTTTTATTTGGTGAGTCTTGCTATAAATCAGTTTATTGCATCAGGTACACAAATTAACATAAACATCCATACTGCATGCAGCAAAAGCAAAGCTGAAACCGTACTCTCACCCCAGAATGATGCAAAAACTTCTGTTATATATTTACTATATCCCTGGAATTTCCCTTAGACTGACGAATCAATGTGCTAACAGTTAAGTAATTAAAGACAAATGCTATTAGTTGGAGAACTTTGGACAAGCAAGTGATAATACAGCAGGACTAATTACCTTCGCAGGTTTTCCCCGATGTCACCTTACTTTTTGCAGTGCCTCTGAATGTTGATGCTAATGCTGATTTAGGAGAGACATAAAGTACTATGCGAAGACAGTGAAAGTAAAGTGGGGATGGTTTCAAATATAATGCATCATAAAAAGTGCAGTAAATGCTTAAAAAAACCCCACCATCAAATCAGTTTTTGGTGTGATCACGCTTTTCCTTTACAACATCACCAACTCCCCAAGGTGCACTTATGCATCTTGAAGAATCGCATGTTTCTTCACTTAATCCCAGACGGACACAGTGTTGTTAAGATCAGCAGTTTGTGGTGTCAAATCCAGGGCTCTGTCTTTTTTCTTGTAGCTGAAGAGACGTTTTGTTCATGCTGCACTCACGCTGTGGAATGAATTTGAGATATCCAGATGATTCCCTGATTGTACTGAATGATGGCTAAGAATCCAAACAATGGAAATACAGAACTGCATGTAAGTGACTGTGCAACATGAGCAGAGTGATCATTTCTGTGCTAAGCCTGTGATTGTTGGGATACTTCACAGTGCATTATGACACTTAAACTGTGACCCGAGAAGATTGGCTAGCGGATAGAAGTATTATGCTGGAACTAGAGCAAGGCTGTTAAACCAGGCAGTATACTGGATTGTAACTGGCTTATTACAAAAGCACCAAATATGCAGTTATTGATATAATTTGTCCATGAGTTAGTGCAGATCAGTTTGGTTTTGAACTGTAAAATGTTCCTTCTCAGTACATACTGTATGTTCATGACAAAAAGCATTGAAATAATAATATTAAAAATTATAATTTCAGTGATTCTTAACAACAGTGTTAGTTTTATACCATTTACATTAGAAAAGACTGGTTAATGTCTGTTGAGATGCAATCTTTATCAGCCAGCATCAAGTCATAATTAACATCTACAGGCGGGCAGTACCTATCAGGCTGAAGGTTTACAATTTGAAAATGTTGCATAAAAATGAATATGCTGTGTTTATACATGTATGTCGAAGTATTTCTCATGCTTTGTCCAGCGTACATTTGAGCAGCATTTGCTAGTGGACCATCATGATATGAGCAGACAAAATAATGTATTCATTCAACTACAGGAGAAACTTGATGATTTTTGCAGTAGATGGAAAAAAACGTGTGAATATTTATATCGATGTAGACATCAGCAATCAGCCAAAATGAGCTTATTGATGTCATATTGGATATCGGCAAAAATTCAACACTGTGCATCCTTAATTGGCTGATATATCCATCCATTATCTATACACCGCTTAATCCTCATTAGGGTTGCGGGGGGGGCTGAAGTTTATCTCAGCTGACTTAGGACGAAGGCAGGAGACACCCTGGACAGGTCACCAGTCTATTGCAGGGCTACACATAGAGACAAACAGTCACACTCACGTTCACACCTATGGATGAATTAGAATTACCAGTTAGCCTGAGTGTGTTTTTGGACTATGGGAGGAAGCCGGAGTACCTGGAGAAAACCCAGAATCCAGAGTACCCGGAGAAAACCCACGCATGTACAGGGAGAACATGCAAACTCCATGCAGAAAGATCCTAGGCCCAGACCACAACACGAACAGGGGATCTTCTAGCTGCAAGGCAACAGTGCTAGCCACCAAGCCACTGTGCAACCTGGCTGATAAATATTTAAAAATATATAAATTCAAATATTGATTCTGGTATTTGTCCTTAAAGATCTAGTTTTTCTGCCATAATGAAGACGTGTCATTGTATTGACTTAGTATGGCAGATGACATCTTAATGTTCCAGATATAAGTAAGTGAATGTAATTGTAACAGGACCACTTGTATTTAAGTCTGTAATACGACTAAAATCACTGCTGTAAGTAGCTTTTCAGTTTCCTCACTTCAGAGAACATTAAATACAGTGATGAAATTGGGATCAGGAACTTTGAGAGTCACAGACCTCATTATTTCTTTCTATCTGCACATCTCATTGTGTATTATTGCTTGCTTAGTCCTCATGGTAACAGGCGTTGCTACCTGTTAGCTAAGAGAGGATTCGTCATTATTGATTTAAACTGTAGTGCCACAGACAGCGCAGTTGGTTTTTAAACAATGGCTAGTGCAATAACAAATATTCAGCCGGAGAAGGAAAATTAGAATTTTAACTTTTCTCTCTTGTAGACTCTCCCCTGTGGTTCTATCAATACTCGCTGTGAATGTTCCCAAGCATCTGTCCGTCTGCAGCTCTCCCTCTGCTGCAGATGAATTTTGCTTCTTGGAAAGTGGGCATCCCCCCCTGAGTGGCTCAGGAGGTAGCACAGCAGTGGCATAGCGCAGACGGATTATGCACTCGCGTAAATCTGCTGTCATTCCAAAACTCTCCGTTACAAGAGATTCTTTAATGAGAAGCCCTCTGCTACTCGCTGTCTGTCTCCCTTTTCTCTCCGTTCTCTCTTTTTCACTCCTTTTATCTGTCTCTCTCTCTCCTGTCTGTCCCAGTTTAATGGATGTTTTTTGCTGTCAAGGCCTTTTTCTGCCTGTGTGTTTGTGCGACGGCAAGCGAGAGATTCTGTTTGAAGTCAACATGTAGAGAAAAAGGCCTCACATGTAGCAAAAAGGCCTCGAGTCTTCAACTCGGAGGAGCTTCTCTGGCACTACAACCTTGGGTTTTCATTTCAGTGTTGTGTCCAATTACAGATATCTGTTTCTAAACCTGACAGGCAGAGTTCATCTGTTAAAGCAAGGCCCGTGTTTTAAAACAGAACCTTCAACATACAATAAAAAGGATAATGAGATTTTGAATAAAACAGTAGAACAGTTGGCTAGTCGGGACCAAGGCTAGAACCAATCACACTGTATTTGAGAGCAACAAAACCAACTGCCATGAGCAAAATAGTAAGCGTATTATTCCAGACTGTTGTGATTTTTTTTAGCACTACATTATGCATTAGGGGTAGAGACGGCGATGAATGAATGTGATTTGTTTAAAAATTTAGAACATTTCCGTTGGAACTGGGTGAAAATTGGATTCAAATACCAAAGCAGGAAAGTTGAAAAATGGACCCGAGGCCAGTCTCGGTGATAGAAGACTGCTGTCTGTCTGCATTTTTCGAACTTTTATCTGCCTCCTCTCTGACCCTTCCATCTGCTCCCAAACCTAAATCCCTTTTCCCTAACCAGCCAGAGATGAAGCCTGCTAAACACAGCCACAATAACCTACCTTTGTGCCCGTCGCAGACAGACAGAGCGCATTAAAGCACAGCCCTGGGGGGAAAATGTTTGGGAGTGGATCTACATCCTCTAACTTAGTCATAACCTGGGGCCACACTTGTCTGTCTGTCTGTCTGGAGACACTGTAATAGTTTTATGGGACCTAGCAGGCTCAGCAGGGTAGCAGCTTTTGCTTTGAAAACTCATTGAGCCGATGGATGGATGGATGGATGGATGGATGGATGAATGGATGGAGGGCTTGCCAGCAGAGACTATAGAAGGGCACAGTGTAACGTAATAGTGGAAAAAATGGAAAGATCAGAGAGGGTGGGAATAGATGGAATGGAGAGAGTTTTTGTGAGGGATTAAAATAGCAAAACTGGAGAGACGTTGAGGAAAGAGAAATGGATGGATGGAGTAAACAGAGGCTAGAATTAACTGATGATAAGAGAGGGAAGATTAGGAAGTCTTCTAATCAGATGGACACAAAAAGTGAGAATCACAGGTTTGCTTTAGGACTAATCAAGCCTATTGTACCAATAGAATACAGAAAATGGTCCTAATCAAAGATGGTGGACAGAAGGAGTAGAGCCTGAAAAAACAAGGTGTAAATAAGACAAGATGAGGTTTTGCAAAGCATGAACAAGACAAGGGATAATGTTTGGAAGGGGAAAAGACAAGTCAAGATAAGAGTAGAAGATCTGATAAGATGTATTTTTTGTTTCTCCTTCTCCCAAAGCATCAGCGATCTCTCCAGTATGAACAAGCATATTCTGTATTGAAGGAATATTGGCTTTAAATTGCTTCTTCTTTGTGAAATTTCAAATAACTGAGTGTACTGTCTCGAGACAGATGAAAAATGTCGCGAAGATGCTGCATTTCTGCAACTTTCTAACCTTTCAAAATGCACATACCATGCAGTTAAAGCTGTAACACATGTAACACCCACACAGACACACACACCGGGCTTAATGTAGTCTGTTAGGATCGTTAGCCGAGTTAATGTCCGTGCACTTGGCCCAATGGGAGTTACTGTGTCATTCGCCATGCTCCCCAAACAGATACTGAGATACAGATATAGACCTGCCTCTGGGGGAAACATATGCACACATACACACTCACACACACTCACACACACACACACACACACACACACACACACACACACACACACACACACACACACACACACTCACACAGACATGCAGATGTGCACCTCGCCGTGTGACTCTTACAAGCCGTGGCAGACGGTAATATTAAGCGTGTCTGCGGTGATGGTTTGAGGGTACCAATGCTGTCACATCAGATTAGCTTGACGATTTCTGGCCACGCCCCTTATCTCTTGTCATGTACCCCTTTCGCTGCCCTCTTTTTTTTTTCTCTTCTATCATTCCTCTACTGTCTCAAGCATCACTGCTGCTTGTTTTTCTTTTTCATATGCAACCCAGATCTTTGGGTTTTAAATTGCCTGTTGAAATTCAGAAGAGGAGGATTTTGAAAAGAAATTTCACGCTCTATCCAAATTGTGTTTCCAATCACCTATTCTCCAGGGTATCTATTTGTCCTTACACAATCCGAAATAGTCTTAAAATAACAGCGATTTCTTTGTGCTTCAAGGCAAGCCTTGGATCAACATATAAATTGGTTAGCAGTAGCACATGCTTAATATCGCTCCTCTCCTCTCCTCTCCTCTCCTCTCCTCTCCTCTCCTCTCCTCTCCTCTCCTCTCCTCTCCTCTCCTCTCCTCTCTGTCTTTCTAGTCTCATGTCGCTCTGCTTGACAGGGCGGGAAATCAGTCTCATTTCTGCTTTAATTCATTCTGATCAAACATGTCGCTCTCAATCAGCCCTATTTGATTAGGAGATGCCCGTATCACAGCCCACCAAGCAGGTAATGGTTGACACTCTCATATTTCAGAGTTATTGCAGTGTGTCTCTCTGTGTCTGTGTGTGTGTGTGTGTGTGTGTGTGCGTGTGCGTGTGCGTGTGCGTGTGTGTGTCATTTGAATGTGTGAGAGTTAGATGCACACATATTTCCCAAAGCTCAAGCTTGCACCACGTGTGCAGCAGCATTTAGGCTTGTTTGCGACTATCACACACTCTATTGGAAGTGCTAATGCATTCTGTATATTTAGAAACTCTATCAGTTCCATGTCTCCCCCTCAAGTCTTTGCTACCACCCTGCTCATTTTTTTCCCTTTCATCTCACTTCTTTTTAAAATGCTTTTTTCAATGCTCTCCTCTCCTCTCCTCTCAGAGATATGGGGTGTCGACTCCCGAAGTTGCGGAAGGCAGAAGAGAGGCGTAGTCCAGGCAACATCTACTCCACCCTCCGACGGCCTCAGGTGGAGACTAAAGTTGGAGTGGCTTACACCTACCACTTCCTGGATTTCCTTTTGGGGAAAGAAGGTATAGAGTAGTGTCTCATGTCCTGACATTGATCTCTGTTTAGGTCTTCTTTGTGTGTTCTCTTTCGACTCCTTAATATTGTACATATCAGCATTTGTGTGCAAAGTTATCTTCCTTGTTCTTTTTGGGCTGTGCCTGTTAAACCCAGTGAGACACGCACATCATGTGATTTGACTCCACTTCGCCCACACATGCATACTTGAAATAGTCATGTGTTACTTGTTTCTTGATATTTCACCTCGCTATTAAGGAGGCATAAAAGACAAAGATAATGCAGCTATTTAAGTATTTTACTGATGTCAGATGACAACCTACTAGCACTTGCAGGACTAAATGGAAATATATAATGTTAAAATGATCCCTCATAAGTATGACAGTTTTTTTATTAATTTGACCTTTATTTAATCAGGTAAAAATGTTTGAGAACCAGTTCTCAGATAATTATCACACAGTCCATTGAGCATTTTCGTGTGCTTTTGGTCATTATTTTAGTTATACGGACCAGGCCTTGGGTTGATATAGTCTTTTGCAGCTGTGTAAAAGCTCCAACAAACTGACTATTCGCTACCTACTAAGCACTAAACAGATTTTAAAGTTAGCAACTAGCTGGTAAACATTTGTGTACATTTAGCAGCTAAATATCCAGCTATTTTCCACCAGAGAGAGTGAGTGAAGAGCAAAACTGAAGTAAAAGAAAAGTGGTCATTTGACTTCCATGAGCTGTATCAAAATTTTGAAATGATAACATGGGAGTGTTAAATTTACAGTCTGTTGCATGTGACCAAAATAGCTGGTAAATGAGGTTTTATGGTGTTTTTTAACTTCTCAGAATGTTGCCATCAACTCAGCTTAGATCATATTTGTGGCTCTTAGCTTTAACAGGGGACCTTTAAAGCTGGACTTAGGCAGTATTTTTTGGTTTCACTGCACAACAATTCTTTAATAACCTTTCAGCATACTATGATTCATGTGGTCTGAAAGGTAGCTAGACTTCTGCACCTCCTCCTTATTGCTTTTTCAACTTTAGCAAATCTAGCCAATCACAAATATTTTCACTTAGATCAAGTGAGATAGTATAAAGAATCATAAATAATAATAATAATGATAATACATTTTATTAGTATAATGCTTTTCTGAGCACTCAAAGACACTTTACAGGCAAGAATAACAACAAAAACATAAAGTGAGAGTAGAATGTTTTGGGGGAAAAGGTTAAGCAGAGGACTTTCGCTCAGATGAGTGTGGTTTGAAACTGAAAATGAACCTTGCCTTGATTGTTTTTGTATGTTATATATATCTGTGTGCATCTGGTGAGAGGACAAGAGGAGGACTTTATTTTTGGATTCGGGCTGTTTTTTTTTTGTTATTTTTTTCATGCATTTCCAGATATCTAGCAATTGCCACTTTAAATGTGTATTCCCCCCATAACTACGATAGATGTTTTTGATTGATACTGATCTGTGGTAAAAAACCCTACGGTGCAGTGCTTTGTTTTTGCTTCAGCAATGACAAAGTGATGATAATTCATGAGTGAGAGGGTAAAGGAGTGAAGTAGAAGGCAATCTGAGACCCAGCTCGAATGAAGAGAACAAATCTTGGCCATGAAATTCAGTAGGCAAGCTTCATTCAGATCTGATTCACATTTGTCCCACTTCCAGTCTGGAGGAGGCTCCAAAGAATGTGTCTTCACATTTGGTCATTCCAAAGTAAATCGGAGGAATTTTTTATTTTTTTTTTTAACTGAGCTGCTTGTTCTGTTTTTAAGTGTGCCTGTTTGCTCAAGTTTTCTGTGGAACTCGGCTTTGCTTCGTCATCCTCAACTCTGGTTGCAGTGTTTGTGTGTGTTCCCCTCATAAAATAGCCACAGATGCTATTCCAACTTTAACCAGTCAAATGAAATGTTTAGGTCAGCAGTTCTGCAGGTTTTCATACTCTAAGTATCTGGAGGGCAGAGAGTGGCTTATAAGCTGAAGTTGTGTCTGTGTGCAGCTCCTGTTGCAGGGAGTTCAAAGACTTCCTCTAATTCTCAGATTCAGCTATATTGTGCACACTGCAGCGATGCCCTCCAACTTCCCCCTGCTGCTCCCTCGCACAATGACAACACACTAAAGCCGGTGTATGTTTTGCAGGATGTTGCCTTTGAAACTGTGCATGTGTTTTTGTTTACGAATAGGAGATATTGTGTGTCTGATAATGTGTGGGTGTGTGCTCGCTGCGTCTTGAGAAGGTTTGATGAGAATCCTCCAGAGGCATCGGCTTTCTAAAAATACTAATTCTGCCATTGTGTTGGTGTGGTCTGTGGGGAGATAGAAGGGAGGGATGGAAAAGAGGGGTGAGGAGGAGAAAACAGATAATGCTGAAGCAGTTATGTGAAAGAAAAAAAATCACCTCTTTTTTTCCTTATGGCTTAATGCTTCTACAAGCCTGCGCCACGCAAACCGTCACCTGACAAGCAAAGGCAGGTGCAAGCAGCTCGCCGAAATCCTTTTTAGAGGACTTTCAAATGCAACACTGTAACAGACAGCAGGCACACAGCCACGTCCAAGTGGCACTGCTCTGGTTGCCAGTCGGCTTCATTTTCAGCCAGCCCTGTTATGTTTGGCAAATGGGTTAGGCTGCAGTGTTGGCAACGAGAAATCTGGCAACCTGAAATGGTGGCGGTGACCAAAGCAGACAATAGACGTGAGGATTGCTTGTCTGTCTTGTTGCTAAAGGCAGTGGCAGATAAATTGTCTAATCACACATGCAGCGGCGCACACATATAGATACTAGAAAGACCACACACGCAGTCTTCTCATTCGTACTCACATGGAACACTTTATAGCACTTAGTCAACAGAGTTAGCGTTATCGTTCAACAGACAGGCAGGTCATTTATATGGTAAACTCACTGACGCCACCTGAGCTGCTTAAGATGGGTAGACTATTTTAGGATAAACACAGCTACTATGACTTGTGTGATTGTGAGTGGGTCTATGCCGGCCTCTTTCCATCTCTCTCTCACTCACTCTCACTCTCTCTCTCTCTCCATTTTGTGATAGAGAGACCAAGAGAAGTGAAGGATTCCTGGAGGATTATCTGATTGTTTGCGGAGATTGAGAGACCTCATTCCCAGCAAGGGGATTTATTTTTATTTGTGTGTGCGTCTCTCTCTGCCTGAGTGTGTGTATGTAGGAGGCAGATAGAGGAATCTGTATGTCAGTCCATGACATTGAGGAAACCCACGGTCAAATCCATGCTTTAATTCAATTTGGCTTCCATTAATAATATTATTTCCCTTCCAGCATGACTTGATGACTCCTACACAGTAATGAAAAACAAATATCTCTTCCTGGTGCCCCTGTGATATATGTGAGACTACATGGCTGTTTATTAAACAAAGCTGTTTTCTCAGGAAGCGCTGCTTAATGTTCAGAATGAAGAAGAGCTCAGCGTGATTTCTGGCTTGACCTCTGACCGGCGAGAGATGATGCTCACCAGAAACAACGTGGCTGACAATACAGTGTCTGCCTTTGTTTCATGAGCTCTAACAGCGCTCGAGCTGCAAAATATGTCTGTGTGACTTACCCCAGCTGGCTCTCACTGGGTCACAGCGACCCTGTGGTGAATCCACGGAGAACGAGGGAGAAAAATGTTCAAATGTATCAGACATTTGCCCTGCGGTTCACATACGGACCATTTCTTCAATTTGTCAGGGCCCATCTCTTCATGTGACCTGAAACCAATGTCTCATTCCACTCAACTGTCTTATTACTCTCTAATCACCAATCTGCCGTACATTGACATATCATCCACCTTCACATAAAGGTACCATGATCTTCATTATAGCTGCTGTAGCATCGATTGGTTACCTTGACATGTCAGCATGAATGTAGGGTATGAAATCGAACAGCCAGGTGTGACATTTTAACTCAGCCTCCTTTGTGTCGAAGCAGCACTCAGATAATGAGCAGAAGACACGGGGAGAGTGGAAAACAGAAAAGAGGTAGAGTGGAGAGAGAGAAGACTGAAATAGAAGAAGAGAGGCAGAATAAAGTCAGGGAGGTGTAACAGAGAACAGAGGGCGAGAAGAATGAACAGCACATAAAAACCAGTGAATGGTAAGCCAGGTCTGGGGTGGGGAGGGGGGAGAGGGGAAGACGAGAGAAAGAGAGAGTTAGAGGTGTGAGAATGAGCGAGCGGGTGTTAGGACTCTGCGGATGTGTGAGGAAGTAAGTTAGGTGTGATGCTGTGTGACTAACGCTGGGCTCAGGAGCAGACAGTGAGGAGCTGAACTCTGCTGATGACTTTCTGCCGCCCTGCAGAGACGGAGACCCACTCGGCTCATTAAAACTTACAACATGTGTCTAATGCTCAGCTCCTTGTGTGTCTTTGTGTGTGTGTGGCTGCTGTATACCTGTGGGCGCGTTTGTTTTGCCCAGAGATATGTGCACGGATTTATGCAGCGGTTGCGTGTGTGCGTGTACGTGCTCCACGCCGCAATGTTATCTCCTCTGTTGACAAATTGTGATATACTCCTTGGACGTGTAGCGCAAATCCATCAGCTTGACACATTTTTCAAGGTTGAGCACGTCGATGTTTTTTTGTGACAGATTGTCGATCTGACGGTTCAAATCGCTTTTTCTGGATCATTTTTTTTTTCTCCACGCCGTTTCAGTCTTATTGGCAAAAAGCCTTGAGAGAATGCCAACAAAGATGGCAAGAGAGTCTCTGCGTGTCAAAAGTGAGCCAGACTGGAATTCACAGCATCACAAGTACATGGGTACTGTATGTGCCTTAAGCGCCACACTGTGTTCTCACCACAGCAAACCTCTTTTTTCTTTTTTATCTCCTGCTTGTACTTGTGAGCCATTTTTTTTTGTGAACCCGGTGCTCTTTTCTGAGACGTTTCTTCAAAAAAAGTGAAGAGATCAGACCTCCTTTGACAAAGCTCAGACACTGACCAACAACTGACATTACTGGCGGCTACATTCCCTAAACAGCGGGAAGCTCCTGGCTCCAGGAAGTTGATTATTTTATAGTCACTGTTTTGGCACATATCCTCGCCTAAAACCTCTGCAAGTCATTAGAAGGCTATTTAAATAAACGTGAACCTCCAGCGAGCAGGGGGATAAGCCTTGAGGGTGGCTGTAAGTAGTAATCCCCATGCATCACCTAGCAGGCTTAGTGCAAACTCTTTCTTTCTCATGCGTGCACACTCAGACAACACAGGGGGAAAAGATGGCTCGTGCACACTCGCTGAGATACTGTGCACCACGAAATACTTGTAGAAATTCGGGGATTTGTACAAGGAATTAATAAGCCACTTTTTTAAAGCAGCTATAGGATTTGGATGACTCTCACTCTCCACATGCAGCTTGTGAAATCCAGGGTCAAAAAGTGAGGCGTTGCTCCCAACACAGAGGGGCTATGATTTTTATTTTTTTTAAAATTATTTTTCTTTATTTTACCAGGTAAGATCAGTTGAGAACAATTGCTCATTTACAATGATGACCTGGCAAGAGGCTCCAGCAGGAAGAAAGATAACAAAAAACAAGTACATATACAAAAAAATTACACACAAGTGTTTACACAGAGATTAAAAACACCCTAAATTAATGCTGGAAATTCAGTGAAACTATTCCGCATGTGCAGTGGTCAACAAGGGTCAGCTGCAGCTTCTACTTAAAAATGTAAAGAGATGGAAGTGATGACAGTTTGAGAGATTTTTGGAGGGAATTCCAATCGATCTCTGCAGCAAAGCGAAAGGAATTCCAGCCAAAGACAGTGCGAACCTTGGGGACAGAGAGTGTTATGAAATCACTGGACCTCAGGTGGTAGTTGTTATGGGAGGGGTGTAGGCGGTTGGAGAGGTATTGAGGTGTCTTCCCTGATGGAGTCTTGTAAATGAGTAAAAGCCAGTGTTGGAGTCGCCTGGTGTGAAGGGAGGGCCAACCCACCAGTTTGTAAAGGTTGCAATGGTGGGTGGAGAAAGGAGCACCAGTAGCAAGATGGATGGCTGTGTGATGGAGAACATCAAGTCTGTTAAGGGCACACTTAGGGGCCATTTTATAGATGACATCGCCGACGTCAAACATGGGGAGGATGGCCATCTTCACAAGGGTGTTTTTGGCAGAGTATGTAAAGGAGGCCTTATTACGGTAAAGGAACCCCAGTCTAGATGTGATTTTAGCCTGAAGAATGTTGATGTGAGGAATGAAAGAGAGTGAAGAGTCTAGCTAGAGGCCAAGGTACTTGTAGGAATTAACAAACTCCAGATCTGAGCCATCTGCACAGGTGATCTTTGGGGAGCTGGAGACACTGTTTGTCCGGTTGAATAGCATACATTTTGTTTTCTTAGAATTAAGGCGCAAGCGATGTGGTCAAAGCTGCTGGCGGAGACAGAAATAGCAGAGCGAGGATCAACAGCTGAACAGCCGCTGAAGCAATGTACCCTTGGATGTGTCTCTACATCCACTTCATCACACGCCTCTTAAACACATGCACCCTTTTGCACTTTTACCCCTGCTAATGCTACCTCCGTGGCCTTCCCCGGCTGGCACTATCAAACTCCAGCCAGCTTTCCTGCCCTGAGCCTGTTCCCATGCTCTCATTGTGGGGCGGAATTGCAGCCTCCCTTTTTTTTTTAAAATCCCACAGTGGCAGACAGTATAAATGAAGTCGCTTCCCAGCCTAAAGCGCTGCACAACACCCTAATAACTTTCCATGTGCCTCTGCCTGAATTAGCTGCGATGCCTCACCCGCGTCTTGTTCGGTGGGTGAGTGCCAGCCGTGCAGAGCTAATGACGGCTAATGACTGTTTACGGTGACAGGATCGTTGTTATCCCCCCCTCCTTCCTACCCCAGACTCCAGCTGTTATAATTATTATCACTGTACTGCTTTTGATAAGTCCCCACAGACACCCGTTTAAGTGCCTGCTTGATGAAAGGCTCTCGTGGTTCCAAGATGATGGTGATGGTTGGATTTTTCTCCGGGAGTCTTTTTCCTCTCCCCATTGTTTAACCGAGGATGGGAGTCAGGAGCAGTGTGCGCTCATGTGCTTGTATCCTAACATACTTTCCACCTTTCTCATGCATGTCTATGTGTGAACACTCCAGATGATGGAGAACAAATTGAAAATGAGATGGCTTGCACATTTCTTTTTTCCTCGCGCGAGGATGTGTGTGTGTTTTGTGTGTCGAGTTAATTTATTCAGGTTATTTTCTCTTCTCCAGACCCATGCAAATGAGATTGAATGGGAAAGGATGACAAGCATTCAGGCACAAACAGACAGCCTCATCTCTCTCTTTCTCTCTGCTCTCTCTCCTTCACCATCACTGCTAACGGCCTCGCTCTCTCCATCTCCCTTTTTCATTACTTCTCGTCTTTTTTTCCGATCCACCTGGCAGGAACACACAACCGTACGTACATGCTCCCTTAAAAGCCCGTGAACACACAGAAAGCCTCTGTACAATGCACCGACCTCAAGAGGGTCCTCCTCACAAACATTGCGCTCTCCCTGGTGGATTCGCCGTGACAGTTTGCCTCCGTACGATAAGCTCTGCTCATCGTTTACACTGAAGTGAACTGGGTTTTCTTTCCATTGTGCTTGGTAATAAGAGAACCGGCTCTGTGTTTCCGATTGCGGCTAATTCCACACGCTTAAACAAGCAGCGAGATAGCATTGTCTTTGAAACCTTTTGATGTTTGTGTGTGCATTTAGCTCAACTGTGGCTATTTGTTGAGCTGGAAATGTGTTAAAAAAAAGGGGGGGTGTCTATTGACAAGAACACTTTGTCTAAGAATGTATCCAACTCTGCAACTGTGTGTTTTCCAAAAAACAGACTGTGCTGGTGAGGAGAGGAAGCTAATAGTTCTGGTGTAATTAGTTTCCGATTTAGCGTGAAGATGCCATGTGTTGTATTTCATTGGGGATTATCATAATGAAACATGCTCTGTCTTTGTTCCCTCACACCCTTTGTCCCTTTTTCTCTTTCCCCCTCTTTTTCCCCTCCCTCCTCCTCTTTGTTCCAGTTTTTATCCAATTCTAAACATCTCACTGCTACCTTCCCTGCCTCTTCTTCAACCTGCTGCATCCTTGTCGTGACCATATTTCCCATTACCCCGTCTTGTCTAACCTTGTTTTTCTTCCCTCCCTTCCCCTCTCCCCCTTGTTCTCCTCCCTCCAGAGGTGCCGGTGTCATCTGTGCTTTGTCTGTCCTCGGTCCGAGAGCTGCCGGTTCAGGTCAGGGAACTCTACGCGCAGGGTTTCGTCCTGGTTGCCGTCCACCCCTTTGTTCACCCCTGCGGCCCTCGACATGCACACATCCAGCGCCAGCTCCACCGGGCCGTGCTGGTGCGAGAGACGCCGAGGTACACAAATTAAACACACCCCTCAGCATCACCTCCAGCGAAGGAAACGGTGAAGGAGCTTCATCGCAGGCTGATTAAGATAAACGAGATAATTAATTTGCAGCCAGATTGAGCCAGCAGTTAGAAGGTGTCACCTCATGTGACTTCATTGTTTTGATGTGGAGCCAATTGAGACTCATTATCTCAAGCGTCCTCACCTCGTTTTCCTCATGTAAAATTAGCTGCTGATGAGTCAGCCACTAAAAATGGCTAACTAGCTCACTATCCCAATTCTTTCACTCTTGAATACACATGATATTATAATGTACTGTGTCCACAATGTGTCCACAATGCATAGCTACGTTATGTATGAACCTATTCACTATGGAAAACTATGCAATATGAGCTTATTCATTTCTAGGTACAACTATGGGGAAAAAAAGGAGAATTGGAAAACATCAGTGTTTTACAGACCACTGCCCGTATTCTGTTTTCTAAAATGCAAAATTCCACCCATCCACTATCTATACACCAATTGATCCTCATTAGGGCCACGGGGGGCTGGAGCTTATCCCAGCTGACTTAAGTTGAAGGTAGAGGACACCCTGGACAGGTCGCCAGTCTATCACAGGGCTACATATAGAGACAAACAATCACACTTGCATTCACACCTACGGACAATTTAGAGTTACCAATTAACCTGAGCATGTTTTTGGACTGTGGGAGGAAGCCGTAGTACCTGGAGAAAACCCACGCATGGACAGGGAGAACATGCAAACTCCATGTAGAAAGGCCAGGACATGAAAGCAGGGATCTTCTAGCTACAAGGCAAAAGTGTTAACCACCAAGCCACTGTACAGCCTATGCAAAATTCTAATTTTCTCAAATAAATGTATCATATAAAACCCAGTGTTTTCATGATGTTCTGCAATTTGCAACCACATTAGTTACACCAAATACATGGCACTATCTCTGAGTTGCGAATATACACAGTCACACAAATAACAGAATATTGAGGTCTTCTGAGCATGAATGAGTTAAGCAGGGATTTAGGTATCAGAAAAGTAAAGTGAGTATCTTTTCTCTCTGCTCATGCTCACTTCCAAGGACACAGTAAACAAACAAGGCTACACAGGTGCTATGAAAATTGAATCGTTTAACTTCTCACAACCAATTGGTGATCATTTGTTTAATATGAATTGATTTGTAAGAGCTACAGTGCCCAGAGCTACAATCTTCTTTCAGTTATTTGGCAACATAATAGGAGACATAGTCAGAATAAAACATACATGTTAACAGTTTGAACCATTTGTTTGCATAATAAACATTCAGCATTTGTACTCAGATGTCAAATATAGCATGAAAAATCTACTGAGAGGTCTGAAAGTTTGATCCGGCTATTCTTATGGGAACAATAAAAACTACAATAGTCGCCACAATATCAAAGCTGAGCATAGTCTTATGTCATGTACGCAACCTGAGTTTATTCTCAGAATTCATTATAGAGTTGATGACCAATCTAACTCCAACATAAACCAGGTACTTTAGTGCAGAGATCTCCTAAGATCGCTCGTCATTCATGATTATTCATCATCATTTATACTTTCCTGTTGGTGGACTCCATTTAGAGTCGTGAATCATGTGAATTTTTCCCATCTCTCTGCTTGAGGTTTTCAGATATGTGTCAGTTTTTCCATTATTAAGTTCCAAGAATCCAACAGTAATTACGATTAGTCATCTATTGAGGGATCTATTTTTTCCATGCATACTAGCTTTTTAGCCACACTAGCACCATGACGCCATGGTTAACAACGAAGGTCTGTTTATTTGTCAGACCACCACTTTGGATCAATGACTGCGGGTGCAGAGATTTTGTGATTCTGAAAGTTGAATATTAACAGCCCATTTGCCTTGTAGCATCAACAACAGATCCAATATTTCCCTAATCTTCTAAAATATCTTAAAATCAAATGGTTTAATTGGCATGAAATCTTACGTTCATGGTTCAGCAAGTTGTGAATTCTCACAGAGACGCTAGTTTGGCTGTAGACTCTTAGCCTTGTTTACTTGTCATTAATTGCATTTAAACCAAAATTTGTACTGCTTCTTATTGACATTTTTTCAAATAAATTTACAAATGCAAATTAGCTTACAGATGCAAATCATCTTGGAGCTGTAATCTGGTAGGGTGCATCAGGAAGAGACATTTATGTTTGAGCTGTACCCTGTTCCTTCAAAACATATGAAATAAAGTGAAGTAAGTAGAAAAAACAGGTACATTAAAAGGATCTTCTATCTTGGTGTAAATCGTATTCTGCCACTTTATATATAATTTTCTAAAACACTGTTATTTTCACACTGGCCAACATGTCTGACATCATCTTACTAGAACTTTACCATAATTTGAACAAAGAAAATGTCACATTTAGACAGAGCCCCCTGTGGATCAATCCAGTCTGTTTATTCAGACAGCTATGGATATATGCATGGTAACCTATATATGTAACCTTCAATTTGCTGTCACTTATGTTTCAATTTAAAAGAATTACTTGCTTAGCTGACAATTTTAGACATTCTCCTTTGTTCTTTTATTGTGAATTCAAGGAATAGTGTGCTGTATACACACACACACACACAAACACACACACTTTAGTGCACAGGCAGGTGCCAGGCTGCTCCTTTGATGCCCCGCCTGCCAAGTGGTCCTGCTGCTTCCTGGCACCTGTCACCGTGGAGACGGCTGATTGCATCATCAGCGCTCGCCAGAGGGGAACGGCACGCTGAAAGAGAGAAGCCATCCCTCCATCCTTTCATCTGCTTTCTTCAGTGATGACCGTCCCCCCTCCTTTTCTTTTGTCCTCGTCACCCCCCCTTCGTCCCCTTTACTCTGCCTTTTATCTCCCCATCACCGCCATCCCCTTTCATCAAAAACCCCCCAAAAAATGAAAGAAAAGAAAATATCACAGATCTACTGTTTCAAATCTAGCTGAGAATGTCACTCACGCCTGAGAGCACAAGATATTACCACGGCCTTCCCACTGACCTCAATCCAAATCTGAAGAGGCGTATCTGAATACTCCTTTTATGATGGTGTCTTGCAGTGGGAGCAGAAGGAAATTCAGTCCCTTTTTTCCGTCTAATAAGTCTTTTGTGGTTATGATGAGTGTGTGCTCTCCTTCAATGGGAAATTCACCCTGGTTCAAAATTGACAATATGTTTCTGCTGTGATCATTCTGGGTCAATGACTGCCTGTGAACATGAGCACGTCTGCCAGAATCTATAGTCAGAGCTTCCTTTAGACTGTCACTAGGTGATATAACTGCTCGGGATATAATGGCTCATGTTATTACAGTGCCAGCACATTTGACATCTTCTGGCTCATAAGAGCAGAAATGACTTGAACTAAATGACATATGATTGACGCTTTATGTGAAATGTCTGTGTCAGTTCTTTCATTTCTCACCTTTGTAGCTCAGAGAAAAGCCAACTGAGATGGGCGAGAAATCGCCTGGAGACAGATGTGTGTGTTGCGGGTCACCAGGCCGCCGACCCAGAGGTGATCCAGAGTTATGTCAAAAGGGTGAGTTCAAGGGGGAATATAATCGTGGCAAAAGGGTGATTTGGTTTCTCATTACTGTGTTAATTTGGCTTCATGTGTTTATCTTAAAATAGTGATTTCTGAAGGTTGGGATAAAAATAATCATCTTTGTTGTGTTTTGCAAACAATCTGCTCTGTGTCCTATAAATGGAATCTAGTGGGTGGGTAGTTTTTGTGGGATTGTAATTTGTAAAGTTGCTCAAGAAGGAGCTTGGTGATGAGGTGCCTATACGGAGTATAGAAGGATACAATTATTTTAAGGAAAGACCTTCAAGTGAAAACATGCACTGACACACCTCGACACTGAATGCTTCTAATAAAAAATATTTTCCATTTAAAATGTCAAGGTATTTTCTCATTGAACTTTCAATTAAGTTAATAAAAGATGCAGAATCCACCTCTGCCTCCTCACCGTCACCGTACTTGTTGCGCTGTGTGTTTCTGTGTGTGTGTTTTGTGTTGCCGCAGCTCCACTGTGACAGTGACGGAAACATTACGGTGCTCAAATGGCTACAGGCGACTGGTTATAATTGTCTGTCTGTGCCATATGGTAACTCTGCCCTCTGGATGTGACATGCAGAGCTTCCCGGATTCAAATGTCGCAAATTTGATTAGAGCTTTTCCATTTTAAAATATTACATATTCACTTGATTGAAAGGATTTTAACAATTCATGGTGAGCGAAAACCAAGCCCAATATGTTGGACTCAAGAGGGAAGAGAAGAGACCAGAAAAATATGCTGGGTTCCCACTAGTTGCATTTTCTTGTGACACTGCTCGCTATCCTGTAAACTGGAAACCAAAGGAGGTGCAGTTTAATGAATGGAAGGTTACAGTAGTTACAGTAAGCTATAGCAAGAGTTAACCCGAAGACAGCCTGCCATTTATCAGCTGTTAAACTCACCTTTAGCCTCTCTGCTCATGAATTCGCCATCAGTCCAACATTGGGAAATGAAAATATGCTCTATTGAATAGATTTGCATCTGAACACCCAGAGAGCACAAAGGAAAACCTGATTGGATGGAAATGCACATCACTGAGTATAATGTGATAGGCTTCGGCAGCGTGACATGAATAACCAATCAGATCACAAGCTGCCAGAGAGAGTTCGAGATAAGAACCCAGGAGCTGCATCGAGCAGACAGAGTGACAGAGATGGTGTGTGTGTGTGTGTGTGTTCAGTTGTGAAATTCTATACTTTTGCTTTCCCAGCACTGTCTCCCCTACCCACTCTCAGTCTGTCTCCGGACATTCTCATCAGATAAAAAAAAAAAAAAACGTGCGAGTGTGTGCAAATTGTGTGAGTTTGTTGGTAATAGAGAGACTAGACTGTTTTAAAAAATGTGATTTACGGATGAGTGAAGTGTCAAAAGTAGTGGGTAATAGGGGAAGATGTGTCTCATTATTGTTCGGTGGTAGTTTGCAATCTGATTTCTCTCCCGTCGAGCCTGTCTAAAACTGTCAGCCCAAATATCAACTGACAATTAACCACCAGAGCTCCATGGGAGGGAGCAGCGCAGACACACACACGCCGTCACACACATGTACACACACGGATGCGTTGAGATAATGAGGTCCTTTTGTCATTTGAATATTTGATCTTTGCAGATGATTAGGTAGGTTGTTATTCTGCAGAATATCTACCCTGCGTATGTCAGCCTTTGTTTGTGTGTAAATGAGGCTTTGTTTGTCTGACTATAGAAGAAGAGACGGTGCAAATTTTTTTGTGCTGCTGTGAAAGAAGGCCTTTATATTTATGTGTCACTCAATTTTATTTTAATAGAGTTTACGGGTGTGAGTAGATGATAACATTGTGCGTGTGTGTGTTCCAACTGCAGATCCAGGATGTAGCAGAGCAAGGGGTGATGTTTGTGGGCTTTCTCCAGCAGCCAGGTGGAGGACCCTGCTTCTTAGGGCAATGGGATCCTGAGGAGCTGTCGTCTTTACACTCAAGCCCCTCACCCATACACCGACACCCTTTCAGCGTCAACACCAGCCCAACAGATCCTGTAGAACCGTATCAAAATGGTGTAGAACCTGATCGTTGCTCCTCTGACCCTCCTCTGACCCTTGCTCCTGAGTTAGATCATGGTGATGCTGAATGTAACACTTTGGAGGCCAGAGAACCAGACTTCAGCCCGCTGAAACCCACCCATAGTTTAGAGCACAACACAGGAGAGACTGATGAGCACACTTCAACCTCACAGATTGGCCTCAAAGACTCAACAAACGAACCTCAAACTCACATCAAACTTAAGGCAGAAGCAGTTCAAAACCCAGCAGACGTCCAGGAGAGCCAGCAAAGCCCTGAAGAAACTGCAGGTACAATAAGGCTGGAGGAGTGTAGTCCACCAGACGCTGAACGAAACTTCAGTGGATGCACAGAGAATAATTTGAACCTTTTTAACCAGAGAGAAACCCAAAGTTTAAGCTCAGAGAGCTGGTTCAGCTCCCCAGAACTGGATCGTAACCACGATAGAAAGTCCAGCTCCACTCGTGCAGATGGGCAAAGCAGAGTAACAACGCACAACAACAACCATATCAGGCTGAACTGCTCAGAGAAAGATGAAGGGGCGACTTCACCACCAGCGCAGGCTAGTAAGTAAGCAGGGTCCTGTTTATCTCCAACAGTAGTCTGGCAAATGATCAGCAGGGCTCTCTTGTCACTTGCCAACTTTCCTGTTTGTTTGCGTGTCTGTAGGGATGCAGCTCTTTGCTTTGTACAACCATACAGAGGATCTGAACACCTCTCTGAGGTTCTACTCACTCAGGGTGCCACTGCGAGTACAAAAGGAGGCAGGACTAATCACAGAAGTCGACGCTCACTGGCTTGACCACATGACTCAGCATTTCACCAGCGGAGCACGCCTCATTGACGGGTTTTTCCACCTTGGAATTGATAACGGTAAGCTCTGTATCCATAGCAATGTAGTACTGTATTACATTGTGTTGTAATGTATTATAAGTGATTATCATTTTGGAGGCACTTACCCCCTACTGCCATACTAAGAAAACAGTTAGAGCATGCAAAATAAACAAAGGGTGATTGATGTACCAAGATGGATACAACGTTATTCCAGGCAGTACACGGTTGCACCAGTAGATGCCACAGCAAATTTAATGCTTGCACAGAATAGCTTTTAATGGACCTATTCTGTGGGTTTTGTGACCACAGATTGTACATAAAAGATAGATATAGATTTCATTTCTGAAAAGTAAAACTGAATGAAGTCACTTCAACCAGCATTGTTTGTAATGGCCAGCAGGGGGCGACTCCTGTGGTAACATAGAGAAGTCTGATTGTATAGAAGTCTATGAGAAAATGACTCTACAGCTCCTTTGACTTCTTTCCTCAGTTAACATTTTCCTAATTTGCTTATGGTCTCAATCATAAGTTTCAAAGTATTACACAAGGTTGATTTTGGAAATTGTGGTCCCATTTAGAGTAAAGCAGAAAATAAAACAGCATATGTTTTAGTGTATAGTTACCTGGATTGATATTACAACTGTATGGGCGTAAACAGTGTCCTCAAGTTCCCAGTCAGATTCAATATATTGACTTTGAATTCTTTCAAAGTATATGCTAAAATTGGTCCAAGGTTTTTAAGCCAGTGAGATTCAATTACAGCAACCCCAATACCACAACACAAACTCCTAACCCACTAAACATATATGGTTTAGCACACAATCTGTACACCATTTTTAACACATTATTACTAAAATGAATTGCTGCTAAATCCACTTGGGATTAGCACAATAAGCTACAATTCCCATATGAAGTTATTGTGTAATGTATCATGTTTTAGCAGTCATCAGTCCACCTGGCAAATGGGAGCCCCATATTCATGCTCCTTTTAGCTCTGCTTTGGTCTCCATCGATGCCTGGGGGAAATATGTGGCTCTGTAGCTGCTAAATGCTCTACAATGTTTTCCAGATAGTTTCTAACTTTGTCTGTCTCCAGTCTGGTGCTGGATCTATGATGTTCTGTGGATTAGTCAGAGCTTTTCTTGCAAAACAGGAAACCAGGTTTATGAGAAGAGTGAGACTGAAGCCAACAGTAAAGTTGCAGGCCATATAAATCCTAAATTAGCTGAAAGAAGCAACAATGTTCCATAAAGTTAAGGGAAACTTGGACAGTTGGAGCATAGTTTTCTTTCCCTTTTACATTACACAGTCATTTAATCTGTTGTTAGTATTAAAATATAGATTATTAAAGCTTAAAAGTAAAGTTTCTTATGTCCCGGCTTTAACCTGAGAATTTTCACTGGTTGAGTGGTGCCAGTGTCTGACAAGATGAAAAAGCTGCTCAGGCTGTAGATCCCTGCTCCGCTGCTGGGTGATGGATGACATGCATGGTGTTATGTGCCCAAAGTCCGCGGCTTACACCATAAGTCACTGAAATAAGCAGGCTTAAGTCAAAGGGAACGGGGAAGCAATAGTGAGAGATTGAAGAATGGAGATTAGTTTTTAGTTCCTGTGTGAATCACGGACATCCTTCTGTGTTTATCTGACTCTGTATCTGATTTCTCTCCAGACAATGGGGTCTCATCTGTGGATAGTGTGTTCATCTTCCAGAGCTCTGCAGAGGAGACCACAAACACCTCCTACGATGCTATTGTGGTGGAGCAGTGGACCGTTGTGGATGTGAGTCTGAGTTTTTAATGCTCTGCATGAGATGTGCACTTTGAGAAATCCTTTTGACTGTAAGCTGTTTTCTGTCAAACATTGCATAAGACTGGAGATGAATGGAAAGTAGTTGTGCGCTTGTGGATGAGCTTAAATTTGCCTACCTGCATGTGTAATGTAACGTGTTCCCGTGAATGACTGCACACTTTTTTGTGTGAGTGATTTGCTCTCTCTTTCATCTGTCCAGGGTGTTGTGGTGAAGACAGACTACATCCCATTGCTCCAGTCTTTAGCTCCATATGGATGGAGGCTGATGTGTGTGTTACCCACACCAATTGTCAAGACAAACAGGTGCTGAATTACACCCCAAGAAAAGACAACCGCACACTCACATCTACTCAACCATTTCTCAGTTTCTCTCTACATTTGAACACTTTGAATATCATCCAAACCCAGCAAGGACTAATTACTTCTTTGTTGATTTTAGACTAATTATTCTTTTGTCTAACACGCTTCCTGTCTTGTTCTTTTTAGGATTAGGACTGACAGTGTAGCTTAGACTACAGGACAGATGGTTTGAGATCTGACAAATCTTGATCATATGCTCATCCCAACATGAAACCACTTTTGAAATCTGTCAAAGCGGCAAACAGAAACATCAGCACTGTACTGCTGTTGTCTCGTAACATGTCACTTTACAAACCGCAGCGAGCAGAAACCGGATTCAAACACATGTAGCGGTGTGCAAGCGGGTAACGATAGTAAAAGTGTGGCTCTTTTCTTTGTGCAGTGATGGGAGTTTGTCGACCAAGCAAATCCTTTTCCTTCAAAGGCCCATTTTGCAGCGCAAGAGAAAAGACTTCAAGGTTTGTCTCTCTTTTTCTGCCATCTTTACAACTAATCTGTCACTCGTCTCTATTGTGCCTTTAGGGCACGGGACTTTATGTCGCAGAAGGTTCCATTAAAAAGTTATGTTGCTAAATATGGGATGTACAGCGAATCTAAACCTGCACACGCTAAGTCTAATAATAGGTAAATAGTTGGCCTCAAACTGTACAGGAAAAAGGCGTCAATGAAAGAAGCTTTGTTGTGGTTTGTCAGGTGTCTGGAGAGATCGAAAGAAAAAGACATGACACAAAGCGCAAAACTGTCTCAAACACATCTATTTGATTTCAGATGCTGAACCTCAGGGGTCGCAGCAAGGAAAAGAAAAATTCTAATGGAGAAATGCTAGAGGAGAGAGAGAACAGGTCCCCGGTGGTAGAAACAGAGATGGACAGGTTGGGACGAAACACAAAGGAAGAGGAAGAGGCAGAAGGGAGGAAGAGCAGGGACAGCGGAAGAGCGAGTCTTCAGAAAGGTGGAGAGGATCCTGAACATCAAAAGGGCTTCTTGTTCCTATCAGACAGCAGGATTTCTGTTGAAGACCAGGAGGAGGAAACTGACATTGACAGGATCCCACTGTCCAAGCAGGAGAAGTCAGTGAGATGGACAGATTTCTGTCAGGGAGATGATGGAGGGGTCAAGGAGGAGGTGAGGACGGAGGAGCGGATCAAACAGCAGCTGTTTTCTGGTGTCTGTTGACACTTTTGGCATGAAGCAGGCAAAGGGAGCTGAAACCTGGTTAGCTGGTCAAAAAAAATAGCTTTCAACTTTACGTTGACTTGCATTTTTAGTTCCTCTGTGGACAACTGATATGTAGTCAGGCATATACTGTATCTATATTGCGTTCTGTTGCTAACGCTGCTATGTGTCTTTATATGAAATGAAATGAGACTGTACAAGGCTATACAGTAGAGCTAGTCTCCAGTCCAGGCCTTAAGTATTATTTTCTTTCACACTGTAGTATTTTACTACTTTCTTGTAATAGGACTGGGAGTTATGATTTCACTGGGCTCACTGTATTTTTATATGTAAAGAATATAATTTAAGATAAAAACAACAGGTAGAAAAAAGCAAGTATATAGTGCACTGCTTCACAGCCTGAACTGATACAAAGGTGTTGACTGATTTACTGAAATCTGCCTATGTGAGAGCTGAAAAGTAACAAGAAAGCAGGGCAGTGACATCAAAGGTATTCGAGGTCATTTGGACAGTGTCTTGATTCCAGTTTGTTGAGCAGACAGGGTTTAAGTTGCTCAATACATAACTTGATGACAGCTTTACCTAATTTTAGAGACTCATAGTCATCTTTTAAGAAATATGATGCATAATTATCAGTTTGTTTAAATTCTTAAATCAATCAGTATGAGTCTTAAAAGTACATGGTTTAGTCTGGAAACTGCACTGAGGTATTATTATGAAGTCAGTTTTGAAAGCAGATTTTCAATGCTGGGAATACACAAATAATGCATTTTCACCTGCACTTTTAATGGTTTCAAAGGTATGTCAAAGCTTGGCCACATCAAATCAATCGTCTTTTTTCAAGATGCTGCTGAGAAAATTCATTTTTTGTAATTTGGTTGAACTGACCCAAGAAAAATGTGTAATTTAGAAATCAGCTATTTATTATTTCCTGGACCACCTGTGATGTGTGTAAGTAGTGTAACATGTAGGTCTTAATATAAAAAAGGAGGTCAATAAAGTGTTTAAAAAAGATCGACTCTATTTTCTTTATTATCGTCAAACCTCGTGTTACAGTCATAAACAGTTTTCCTCATATGAGGAAGAAATGCAGAAACAACTCAAGAATGAGTCTCGACATCGCTACCCCCACTGAGATGACGACAAGAAACTCGCGACCATCTCCGAGGGATGTTCAGTGAACCAAGCCAATGAGAGACCACCTGGAGGTTCCATTACAGGGCACCGTGGGATACTTACTCTACCCCGGGATGAGGAACAGTTTGTGGACGTGTGTGATTGCAGCAGAGAGTGTGTAGGAGATAGGAAATGTGTGTGTGTGAAACAGTGTGAATGTGTACCATTTGTACGCAAGAAGGCGGCAGTGAAGTTGCAGATGTCTTTCCGTTTATCATTGCTCGCCAATATGTGGGAGCCTGTTAAGTGTTGACTCTAAAAATACGCTCAGTGGTGTGAAGTTGAGCAGTGAAAAACAATCGTTCCAATGTAACTCAGTCAAGCCTATCAGCCAAAAAACTTCAAAATCTTCAGCTCTGCAAATAAATACTTGTGTATTTAAGTACAACACTTCTAAAAACAACTTGTACCAAATCATCCGAGGTATTTTATGAGAAAATTACTCATTAAATATGTATGTACAGTGTAAAATAACAGTACAGATTGCCATGTTTGCAATGATTCTGTGTCCTAAGCAATAGCTTTACATTTTAGGGAAATAAACTAATTTGCTCTCTTGTTGCAGATTAATAGCATTCTCACATCTGTCCACTAAATACGAAGCTCAAACAAGCAGCTGGATAACTTTGCCTAACTTTACCGTGGACACGGAAAGCATGAATAGGCCTCTCCGGAAGGATACACGTGACACAAATTTGTAAATTCTCTAGAAATGTCGTGCTGTTTGTCACACCTCAGGAAGTCTGCTTCACCCATACATAAAATGGAGTAAAAAACAAGTTAAAAGCTTTACAGAAGGGTATGTGCTGGACTGTTTATCCAAATTGTACTCAAAAGAGAGAGAGTAATAATCATGTGTTAGTAGTAAAAACTCTGGAGAAAGATGTGACAGCAACATCATCATCCTCATTTTGCTCTTCCTCTCCCGGGTTGAGCGACTCTCAGTCTGAGTCTCTCTTTAATGGCTGGACTGGATATGTATTAGCAGATATCCCTAATTCAATTCTTCCAAGTCAAAAAGAACATTTCAGACATCCACAATGTCACTCTTCCTATCCACATTTGTCATTTCTGATATCTGCATCACCGCCCGTCCTCGGACAAATGGCATCACCATTCATGCATATGGGATAGCAGATATCTCAATCTCCAATTCTTCCAAATCCTAATATAATTACAGAGATCTTGAATAAAAGCTTTGAGTGGGCAAAATGATTTAGCAGATATCTGTAGTAAGATATTAAGCTACAGAAAGTCGGAGGCGGGGTCAGCTTCCTTTTCAAACATACTATGACACTGCAACCGTGACAGTATATGACAAATTGTTTCTACTGCAATGTCTGAGAGGTCTTCTGGGTAATTTTCATCACAGGTTTTTAGTGAACAAATCTCTCATTTCCCACAAACTCCCTACTGATGAGCTCTTTGTACTTCACCATTGTATCCACCGCAGCAGCTGCCATTACTTCTGTTGATACTGTTGAAATGCTTTGCTGGACCAATCAATATCCAGTGGGAAGTCAAACTTAGTTCCAGATATGTCTGTCATTTTGACCAGTCAGTATAATGTATAGATATCTTAAATGAAAATCCAGCTACAGTGTAAGTACAACTGGGCAAAAAGACACCGATGTCGGTCATTCTAATTCTGGATAGTCAAATTCAGCTATTGAATTTTAAATCAGCTTGCCATGCCACATAACCCTTCATAAAACCAGACCATGCTGTTTTTAAACTTCCCGATGTAGCTTTACATTCCAAAGCAGAATAAATCATTTCAAAAAAGCAAAATCCTATTTCCCAAACTGTAAAACTATTGCATTAGGACATCATTGCATAGATTAATATTTTGATGCACGCTACACTAAGTACATATTGGCTAGAACTGCGAATGGATTTTGAAGTTATGCAACATTTGCGTCACAAAGTATCTAATACACACAAGAAGAGGGCACAGAAGTTGCAGATGTCTTCCTGTTTATATTATGAGAAATAAAATTAATCTCTATTGTCTTTGTGAGTGAGCTGCTAGCTGAGAAGTGGGTGGTCCCAGCAGTCTATCACAGATCAGGCACAGGCTGCAGCAGCAGGGATCGGAGAATGAATTTCCTCATCTATTCACTTGTATTAATATTCAAATCAGGGGGAAATTTCAGTCACTTTCCATTCCACGACCCACAGATCCTCCACCTGATCGCCGCAAAAAAGAGTGCATGTAAGGAGGAAAGCCCTGTTGGTTTCTAGGAATCCTTGGAGTTCCTACCACCACTTCTCAAAGAGGATCCTGTCTTTTGGGAGACCGAGGTCCATGAGGGTTTTTGAAATTGCTTCAATCATGGGCGGGGGTCCGCACAAGTAACACATAGTCCTTTGTGGGTCCACATGAGCCCGCAACTCCTCCGCTGCGATTCTCCCGCCTGAGGAGACACAATGGAAGTAAATCAATTAATCGAGACTCAGTGCTGCGGCACCCATAACTCCTCAGTCTCCTACGTGGAGTTTTGATGGGGTCTGTTCTACATGATGACACAGATAAATCAAAGACAGGCTGTGGCAGAATGTGACAGTCGCTCAATCATCCCAACTAAACAAAGAAAAGTGTACGAGTATTATTTACGCTTGATAAATGGCTGGAGGTGCGGGTCGACATCTGTGCTCTGTTGCGTGACGTGGAAATCGCAGGACAACTTGTCAGGGAACTCGCGACACGCTTCAATGATAGAGCCCTGGGGAAGACAAAAGGTGTGTTGTAATACGTTTGAAATAGTCTTTCCTTATCTAATTAAAACACATCTGCTGATAAATTCCACACATACATGTGGATACGGTTGCACGTGTAGCATAAACATCATGCCAGGACATACTTTGAAGAGCAGTTCTTGGGTGTTCTTGGCGCTGTAACAGAGGTGTGCAGAGCCGATGTTGCAGTCGCGACCACCTGAGGCTTGGTTGAGGCGCAGCAGATCTGTCGTGTGCAGCAGAACAGAGTACAGGGGATTGATCCCTACACCACCCGCCACCAACAGCAAATCCACGGAGGGGTCAGAGGGTGATGGGTCAAAGAAGAATTCTCCACCGACACGCATGGCCACGCTGGAGCCGACTGTACACTGGGAGGGAGGAGGGGAGGAAGAGCAGTCAGAACAGGCATAGAAACAGAAGGAGCTGGCAACAGATACTTCTCTTTGCTAAGCAGCTGACATATCCTTTTTCTCAGACATGAAAAATTAATTCTATGAAAAAAACAATATCACTTCACGCCTCAGGAGACAATAAAAAGACACCTTTAGATCAGAATTCATACACACAACAAACCAATGCTATGGTAAGGGTGAAAGCAATTTCACAAGTTCCAAATGTGTTTTGAAGTCGAAAGTAGCTCTAAATACGCCTTCATCTGCTTTTGTACACATGAGCGCACGTCCACATAATAACGCATGCACTCTTAATCTCCTACGCTGGTCCCTACACTATTCCTTGAGCACAATATCAAACAAAAGGATCATCAAATGATCCCAAAGCTGAGGGCTCTGAGTCTCACAACACTCACATGCCTCAAACACTACTTCCTCTTACTTATTTACACACGGCCTAGTAGCTCAAAGCTATTTATTAAGGCGCATCATCAAACACTGAAGCTGCAAACAAATATGCAGAGAAAGGCAAGCTGGAGGGAAACATTGTTCGTATTCAAACAGCCACTCACGCTAGTGGATTTAAAAAGAAAAAAAAGACACTTGCATAGCTGGTTCCTGGCAGATAAGTCCAATGTTATTTATTAAATATTTGGCACAAAAATCTATCTGTATTTTTATGACTCAATTTTTGAACTCATATTTACCGTGCACAGACCTGAAGAAAATAAATGTGTTTTTCACAATATCCTGCTCTGCACAGTTGCATCAGTAACTCCAGTTTCTCTTGAGCTTTTTTTAGCTTTACTCCAGAACTAAACATTGTCAAATTATAAAACTGTATCCCTTGACAGCAATTACACCTAATCAAAACACATCATGGATCATACTGTAACAAAAAAAAGGAAATTATGAAAAGGATAGAGATCATTTAAGCTCAGTACAGAAATGGAGCATATTGTCACTTTATAAGGAAAAGTTATTGTTCATAGCTGCTTCAGGGCTGCACACACAGTCACACCAATCAACCTAATTCTATCTATCATCTGACTTGCCAGATTATGTCAGCGTGTTGATCTCCAAATCCTGTAACACCTTCGCCACTTATCAACACAGTGATCATTTAACCCCGCTTGCGCTCTTCTGCATCACTCTTTTCTCACCTTTATCAACCTCTCACCCAAACACACACTAGCGCTTGCTCTTTACCAAGCCACAATACAGCCCTGTAGAGGATGAAATCTACTTTTCTAGAATGTTAATACTCTTAAGCTGCCAACTCTCAAAGTAACTTTCAACAATTTTTCTGTCAAATTGTATATAGTATAGTAGGACTGAAGAATCCCTATTCGTAAAGGAATTGCAGATATTTCTTCCAAACATATTACACATGTTCCAAAATAACTGCTGAAAATGTGAAAAGACTGAGAACTATAAAGCACTGGATTGTGGAGTAAGACGACTGAAGCTGTTTTTCATCATTGTTGTCTTCAGGATATTTTGTGTGGGTCAGAAATCATGGCTGGATGACTCTTAACACTATAAAGATGTAAAACCTACGGCACATTAGTAACAGTGGTTTATTCATGAGGTTCTATGCCCACTACAAGCTATTGTTTCCCAACTAGCTGCAAATGAATAATTTCTGGATGACAGAATTTGCGGAACAGCTCGAACTCCTAACTTAAATTTCCCAAGAAAAACGAGAAAAATAAGAGGTGGATCGATTTAATAAGAGCCACACTGATGAAGAGTTAAGGATCACTATCAACATCTGCCTCTGCAGTGACCATTTAAGACCAGATAGTTTTATATACTTTAATCAGAGAAACTAGGATTCACAGATAACACACTACTGGTAAATGGGACTGAACAGATGATCTTCTTCTTCTTCCTCAACTTTTACTGGAGCCTGTATGCAGTGCATACCAGCCAGCAAGTAAAAGTCTCCATGTGTACTTAGCCTATTACAGTAGGTAACTTAAAATATTCCATATCTGCAGTATGTGTTTTTGATTTCACACCCAACCTAGTCCATTTGCACACTCAGTACAGTTCATTTGGGCTGGTGTGAAAGCTATTTGGCGATATTTTTTAATCATTTAAATTTGATTGGGTGGTGAATAACAGTTTTCTGTATTGTGACAAACTCAGAAAACATTTTTTTCACGACTTTACACAGACTTTAATCAATTTAAAGATGGAACTACCATTTAAAACAATGCAATTAGCAAACTATACAGGCTGTAATTTTGGATATACTGTGTTACTCAGTTCAATGTATCTAACTCAGATATTAAGCGGCTGTGTAAATAGTTTTTTAAATTCATGCCATCCACCTTGTAAGACAGACACATTTTTGATGGTAGCCCGTGTGGTAATGCTCCATCAAATGGTTCAAATCTATTACGCAGTGAGTATTGGAGAAAGGAGGTGTAACCCAGATGAAAACAGTAGTATAGCTGTCGTTCTCCTGCATTATTTTGGCCTTATTGGGGTTCGGCCAATCCCAGTAGTCGCGGTGACGTCATTACGTTGTTCCCCTCAGCGCGCTGTGTTGTAATTAGTGGCTGCAGCATTCAGGTGTGCAGGAGCGGTGGGGAAGCCACACACGAGATAGCTGCAGGTCTGTTTTCAGCTATTTTCGCTATTTTAATTGTAATACTTGTTTTAAACTCACCGGTTTAAATGTTAACTCTTAGGAGCCCCTTATCGTAGCCAAATCAGAGACGGACGACGGAGTGAGAGAGTCGATACAAATCGTGGAACTGGTGAGTTTTACTATGGCTTTGTTGATAGCTTAGCGTTAGCTTGTCCTAGCCTTAGCCTGTTAGCCTAGCCTCCGCCATTGTTTGCCACTTTTCAATGCAGTTATGCCCTGTTTCTACCAAATGTATTGTATGTATATGGAAGCCCTGTTGTGCCAAGAAATATTAAGTGGTTGTTTTCCATCTTTTGTGTTTATTCACTGTTTGCATATTTGCACAGCAGTATTAGACTGAAGCACTTTATGCAAATCATGCACTATAAACTATGCACTTTATTTAATATTGTTCAACAATCTTCCATTTGAATTTAATTGAACTATTTATGTGAATTTAAAGCAAATTAGTGACTACTGACTATGAATTTTGACCAATGTGATTAAATATATTAATACATGTATATTTATATTTGATATTGATTAGAATATTTACATTTTAGACTATGGACTCTAGTACATTTAGTCCTATTTATTGATTGTGTGCACACTGAAACTAATCAACTTTTAGCTACAAGCTATTGGTTTATTTGATTTAGAGATTTATTGGGAAGTTTGGGTCTGTTCTCTAGGCCAGGTCCTTGATTGATGGCGAGCTTAATGGAGCCCTGAACCTAAAGCAAAGCAACTGCTGAAGAATCGAGTCGCACCTCTCCTGCCAGGCTGGTAGGGGGCTCTTTGTGGCCCACAAACTCTCCCCACTCAAAACCTTGAATTGTCCGCCTTGCCCACATACAATCTTTTTTTTTCCACAAACCCCTCCTATGCGCACTCTTCCTCCTGGACAATCACATTCAACCCAGACGTGGGCTACATGAACTGTGGGTTGGGTTGGTACATTGGGGTCAATTTCCCAAGTGTGGGGAATTTTGTGGACTCATTTGCGCTTTGCATTGACATTCGAATTGTATATCAATGTTTCTGAGTCATGTCCTGAAGTTGCATAGTTAATGAGTTATTTTGAATATTCATTATTGAATGGCCATTTATGAGTTACTGTTTGTTATTCACTGTAAATATTTGCACTGTTGGCTGTCTTGTATGTTTAAAGAAATATTCAATATATGGTACCTGCAAACACAAAGTCAGCTTCCTGTCTACTCTCTCCTTGAGCCGAATTTAGCCTTCTGATTACTAGCCTAACGCACCTAACTACTTCTGGTGTTAGTAAACCAGTTCTTTACTACTTACCTACTACACAGGTGTTACGTAAAAGTGGTGAGCTAGCCAGGAGACAGTATTGACAGAGCTGAATATAAATACATTTTACAAATTTTGACATCGATGCAAATAAGAAAAAAAAAGGACATTTTGGAGAAACACGGCATAAAAATTCCAAACGCTGTTTTAATTAAATATGCAAATAATGGTGACACTGATGATGAGGTAGTCGCTTTTGTGAGCCAGTATGGAAAAACATCAAAAGTTGAGTTAATAACTGAATCCAGTAGTGCCTTTTATGATTCGATTGTTGTTGAGTTTGAGTCTGGGAAAGCTTTAACTGAAATTCAAAAGATCTTACACTTACGCCATACACTTACATTTGCAGTGATGTGAAAGTAACATATGAAATTACTGAACTTTCTATTGCTTGTTCTGAATTGGAAGGTAAACTGAAAACCCAAGAGTATTTGAGTGATTTGAAAAATTTGGCTAAACTCACAGGACGGGACTATGCTGAAGTCCTAAAGGGTGTAATGTTTCTACTGGGCCAGTCCATCACCGAGCAGAGTTTAAATGAAGACCAGACGTCCTTACCTACAGAAAAGAAGGGGATACTACCTGGCTCCAGTACAAGCCCTACCCAGCTCATCAACGCTGCCACCCTGAGTCAAACGCAAGGAGCTACAGCCACAGCCCAACAGGTAGAGGGTGAACAACCACACGGTGCTTCAAATCCCAACATCCAGAACACCAAGCAGCACTTGAACCGCACTCCCCTAAATTTCCTGTGGTCACCTCCACTTCTGCAGATCTTGGGGAATTAGACAGGCCGATTTGCCAGTCTTCACGGCGATGGCAGCCACCTAACCGGCTACAGTATTCTGGGTTGGGCAAACCTTTAATTTCTGTCGTGCAAACGCTTTTTCATAGTTTGGCCAATGCTTATGGCGAGGCTTTTTCTCCAGTGGCGGAATATGTCTATGTTCCTGCATCCTTGTAGTGAGCATGCACCGGAGTTGCATGGGTCTAAGGGGGGAGGGTGTAACCCAGATGAAAACAATAGTATAGCTGTCGTTTTCCTGCATTATTTTGGCTTTATTGGGGTTCGGCCAATCCCAGTAGTCGCGGTGACGTCATTACGTTGTTCCCCTCAGCGCGCTGTGTTGGGTCTCAAATCAAAGTGCAATTGCAATATCTGTCATAAAAACACCATTAGGTATTTTCCCCCAAATCATTCAGCCTTCTTGTGCATCATGTCATTGGAGTGATTATCCCACTCACCACAGTGTGGACCCAGTGTGCTGGTGGGTGTTTGGTGTATTTGACGGCCAATTCAATAACGCCTTCCCGCTGCAGTAAACCCGGGTTGGAACACATGGAGAAACCTCCCACCGTTTCCACACCAGGGATGAAGAAATCCACCCTGCACACATCCACAAAACACAATTGTCACTTGAGGTTTATCAGCTGAATAATTAATTAGACAAGCAGATGTTTGAACTTGATCCATGTATGGGCTAACATGTAAGTAACCCAATGACTAAAACTGTCATTTACCATTACTTAACAATGCCAACTCCAAACATGAATGAGTGGTTTTGAAATAGAGCTATATTGTATTTTATTCTGTGCATTACAATTGAAGACATATTGTTTGTAAGTGCTCATTTTGTCAGAGCCACAGGCACAGATTGCACATGTGCATTGTGTTATTCACGCTAGAAATGTAGCAGGAAATAGAGTAGCTTACCATTCTTAAATCTAGACAATAGTTTATTCAGCAGTAGAAACACGCTGAACTGAGGGTCAAAGTGTGAATGAAGGTACGGTGTTGCTCTTTGACCTCAGCGAGGAGGCAAGCCTGTTCCAGAAACTAAGGAGAACAAAACTAAACCAGATGGAAAGTTGCCTGCTAGTTAGTTTATTAAGTGTAGCATCCAGTTTTTACACCCAGCACGATCGTATCTGTCATTCAACTAGCAGAAGAGAGTAGCCGCAGAACAAAACAGCAATGCTTAACAGTTGTCCAATGTTCCACCAACACAATGACCCACTGTTACACAAGAGAAAGACACTGACACCACAACCCTCACAGGCATTATAAATATGGATCTGCAGTGAAAACGCACACATATGTTCCAATCCACCTCCTCCTCATCTCCTTCCTCTCCCACCTGGAGACCAACAACTAAGCAGTTATTTTTCTTAAAAACACTGAAACTCAAAGATTTCCATCCATTTACATTCATTACTAGTTGCTGCAAGGCAACTGGCTGCCAGTTTTATTTCTCACCACCGCCCACCTACAGTATGGGCTCATGTACATGCTGCATGTGCAACACTAATTAACTCTGGCAACACTGACTGGCAGACCAAAACGCTTCATCCAAAAAGTACTTTGTTGCTATTATGACTAAAGGAGCCACTGAAAGTTTGCTTCCCAGTGTTATGCATTAGTTAAAAAACAGTCAAAGCTGCCAACACCTTGGCGTCCCAAGTACACTGAGAAGTCTATTTGGTTTATTCTTGTTTACCAGAAGGCTCTAAATGAGCCTTTCTTTAGTCGATATGACAGCTCTAAATCAACTAATGTAGATTTGTAGGTCAAATTTTGTGTAAAAGTTTTATAAGAAACCAAAGCTTCAAGCTAAGGACAGATGAATATGACACAATCCTGCCACCATGTGGTGACTACAGGTTCTGCAGGCATTCTGAGTGAACTGGCAAATGCTAGTTACATTTTTATGCAGGATACCAATGCTAATAAGGCAAAATTTCCAACAGGAATTCAGACAGTAAGGCAAAACAAAGTAGGGAAGAAATTAAGGTGAAATCAGTATAAAGACAAAACAAAAATACACACCACACATTATCAATTAAAAAAAATATAGCAATAAAAACCTTAAGGAGCAGTAAAAAGATGACATCACACAAAAGCAAGCCCTTAACACTAGGTTCTAAAAAATGATTTAAAGAAGTCACTGACTCTGCAACTCCTCATGTGGCTCACTTTAAAGCTGAAGGACCCTGATGTCAAAAACACGGCAACATTTAGATTTAAGCCCTGACTTTGGTACATCCAGAAGAGCCCCAGCTGGGGATCTAAGGCTGTAAGCTCCTCATATGGAGTCAACCTTTCAGCTATGTAGCCTGGGGCCTGACCCAAACTAAAACTGAAGAGTAAACTCTTTAGATCAAGTCTAAAACGAACAAGGGCCAATGAAACTACTGTCATTACAGCTCAAAGTTAGGATTACAACAACCATATGAGCTGCTGAAATTATGATACTCATTTGTTTATGAAACCCTCATACTTTTTATTTTAATGTTTACTGCAGTTTGAAAATATTTTATTTTTAGTTCACTTGTTTCTAACTTTGTCAGGAAGACAACATGCCTTTGACTATCCCAGGCTACAGACATTAGTTTTATATATTATGTAGCAAGATTGTTGCCTTTTCTGGTCAATAGTGGTCATAAATTTGATGGAACTAAATGATCAGGACTTCAAATGGTGTGCTACACAGTATCCTTTTAAACTGACAGAAATGTTTAAACAGTGAGTCAAAGGTTAACATGCGTCTACTCACCACTGCCCTGCTTTAAAGATGAAATCTGGATGGACGGCTATTCTCAATCGTTTTACTGTGTCTGACTCATTTATGATTCCACATACTTCAGCTGGATACAGAGTCTGTGTGAGAAAGCCCATAAAGGAGAGTTTAGGAGAAGGTTAATAATCGCAGGACAGCTGACAGCTTCATTTGGTGATAAAGAGGCACAGTTACCACATACAGTTAAGGTGAACTTCTTCCGCTACAAAATATAAACCTACATTTTGTCTGTAGTTGCTTGCTGTCCTCTCTAAATGGTCCATTTGTCTTTTGGAGGACATATTCCTTCTGAAAAAAGAGACAGTTTGGTCACTTGCCTTATATGTCAAATATGCTCTCAGGCAGTGAGTGAAAAGCAACACAGGAGCCTCATGTGACATGAAAACGCCAAAAAAAAAGGCGAGTGGAGTTTGCCCTCATTGTCAACAAGGAACAATAAACTTAAAGGGAACGTTCACGCAAAGTACAAAACACTTTCTAAGTGATCCTTGTTTTGTCCAGGTATTGTGTGTTTAAATTCCAATGTACAGACTCCAAAACTTCTGCAGCTGCCCTAATATAAATGGAGATAAAAGCAATTACATTTGTGCTGGAAAAGAATTGGAAAAATGCATTGTATTAGGGTGACAATAAAACATCAACAAATAAAACCTCAAGAATCTCTTAGTTGCCTAACAAAAGTAACTAAATATATTCTGGTATGGTAAGATAAGAAACTTTATTGATCTCTCACTGGAAAAATTCTCACGTTGAGGCAACTAGATAAAAATAAAACATAGTAAACAACAAGATGAAAAACAAAAAAGTAGAATAAAGAGAAAAAATAAAGCCAAAACTGAAGTATGTACACCTTTTATATTTACATATATGGCATGATGGATAACTGTACCCAAATTGGAGGGCACAAAGAGTGTGCACACGAAGATGTAATGAGAAAACCAGCGTTACATAATGTTATTGCACTTGAAGAGCTATAAAAAGAACAGGGTTACATTATGATCCATTGAAATAAAACACGCAAAACCTGGGAGTAGATCTAGCTGGACTACCAACAGGTGTTTGCCCAGATAATGTCAAATGTAATTCCCCAGTGGTCAGTCTCTGTTCTGCCTCAAGAGTCAGAGGCAACCACAACAGTTTTAAAAACAGATAACACCCACCTTATGGAAGAGCTGTGGCCCAGTAGCCGGCAGCACAGCAGACCGGTGGCCGGACTGGAGAGGCGGAAGCTCCGGACAGCGGCGGACAAGAAACAGGGGACGCTCATCGCTACCTGGGTTCCTGCGAGAGAGAGAACATCTGGAGTTAGCGGTCACAGACCAACTCTATCACCCAGCTGTTATCATACTGACAATGTATACATCCACCTTTCTCTTCGACTGGTACAGCTGCAGTTTCAGCAGCAGGGCCCCTCAACACCGCAGTTTCGCTAAAACTTCACCCATCTGGAATAATCTAGTCTAGTATTCATGTCAGGTAAAAACCTCCCACCTACATCAGATAACCTCCCCCCTGGAGCTCAGTATCACTGCTAACACAGGCTGCCACCGCCGTAGTGTCTGTTAATAGCGGATGATGAATAAAGTAAAGTCAGACTGATTCTAAAACGCCACATACCGACCCAAAAAGCGGTGCTGTGGAAAATTATCCCTATTTTAAACTGTCTGGAGTGACCTCCTCCGTCACGCGGCTGACAGGGAGGTTAGCATTCGAGCTAAAGCTGCTAGCTTGTAAATGCCGGTCCGGATTTTTCGTTCGACACGGACACAATACTAGTTATTTTTCTTACCGATAAAAGACGGCACTCTATTTGTCTTCAAATGCTCTCCATATTTTACTCCACTACCTTCGGGATAACCTTGATCATGTTATGATTACATGACACTACTGATATCTTCTTCTTCGTTGAATATTTACTGCAGCTGCTGTCTTCTTCGGCGCCTTTATTCAGTTCGTTACAACAGCGCCCCCTTCCTGACGACTGGCGTCTTGCACCCAAACAAAAGCAGACTCCATTGACTCCCCTGCTTCAAATACCCTCCTTAAACACCCCAGAAACATTGGAAATACATCAGATTTAGAGATTAAAGTTTAAGTAATATATGATTACACTATACTTGTTTTTTTTTATAAAGTTATGAGGCAATTTTCTCAAAGGAAAATACACAAATGCATTGATCATCAGATTTTTTTGTAAATGTTGTAGTTGGTCAGGAATTAAAATTTAACAGTAAACATATATAAAATATATATATAACAATTGTTTGCCAAAAATGTATAGCCTTACGGGTAACCCTTTATAAAGAGGATACAAGTTACATACTTAAGGAATGCTTGACTAAAGCATGATTTATGACTCATGATGATTTAATGCATAATTTAAAGCAGGATATATTAGTAATAGTTCATATTGCTCATCATCCACAAATGATCAAGTCACTATAGTAATTCTAATAGCAATCTTTATTTATAGAGCGCCTGTATAGAGCAATCCAAGTCACAAAGTGCTTCACAAGGCAGCAAAATAAAGCATTATACATATATTCGACAACACACACCTGGACATGTTCAACCCAGTAGGTGGCAGAAATGGGCAAAATAATTATAGATACTATCATGTTTTTTTCAAAAAGATCTCTATTAACATTCCTGTGTAAATCTAGGAGAAATTTTATTCACTTGAACATGTTGTAAAAATGTTCTACTTGTGGAGAACACATCTGTCGTGTCTGATTTGGTAAAGGTGACTAAAAAAAGATGCCACCTTTCCCACTTTATTTCTCTATGTTTATTGTTTCACTTAGATGTATTGTTAAGTTGATACGCTTTAAATGGGTAGTTCTATCTGTTCAATATTTTTCTTCAAATGATTCATCAAAATTTTCAAAGTAGTTTGCAGTTCTCCTCATAAATATTTTTTTGCTCACTGTTTCAGTGCTACTCCCTGAGATTTTCTGTTTTGCTTCACTCAACACTTTCATCAAGGTCATTTTTTCAGACAGAGCAGACTGTGCACTGCAAGCAGACACTACACACCAGACAGACCAAGCTACCAACTAACTTAGCTGGTTTGCATTGTTATGGCCTGGACATACCTGTAGCTTCTTTCCATTTTGTGGTTTTCTGAGAGTGTATGCTCTGTGCGTGCGTAAGATTTACAGTGTGAAGCTCTTGATGACTGAATCTGTGTGTGTCTCTGTTGAAAGTTTCAGGTTCTCCAACACTCCAGCTGTAGCAACAAATATTGTCACTGGGCTCCAAATCCTCTCTACAATATCTGTTGTGCAACTTTGATAGTAGCACTGAAACAGCAGAGTTGTCTTTTTTCATATTTTAATCTATTTTATGGTTTATTCTGTAGACTTATTTTTACTTTTTAGTTTTAGTTTTTTCTTGTTGTTTTTTCCATTTGAGGGGCTCAGTACTTCTTGAGGAGATTAATGTTAAATTTGTTATTTTGGCTTTAAATTATATTGTCTTGGTTTATTGCAACCATGTCAGCTCTCTGTAGGGGTACATTATTTCACTTCATCACAGTCCTGAGTTTAGATTTTGATTTGGCCTTGTACTGAAACCATATCTGCCATTAAATGTTTCCAGCAACATCAGCTGGGAGAGTGAAAGTTGCGACACATTCTCTGTTCACAGTTCATGCCTATTTGCTTTCATCTTGAAATTAAATGTGTCTGTTTAAGCGAAGCACTTTCATCTGACTCTCTGAGATGCTTTGTACTGCAACACTTACCAGCTGAGATGCCCCCATTCTTTGGATGCAATAGAATAAAAGTGCACAAAAGTCACATACCCAGTAGTTCTGCTGCTTCTCGGCCACCGGCAGCAGGCATCAGCAAAAAATGCAATCCATTCATTTCAACAATGACTGTCGGTAAGAATGAGATGAGTTCCTGTAATGTTCATAACAGGAGATGAAGAAATAATCTTTGGCTCCATCTTGTGTTCGAATAACAGTGAACAAATCTGCACCTTATTCAGGAAACTATGTGGGTGAAAATTTTAAACTTTTTATGTCGAAACTTGCAGCCAGCATCTCCTAATATAGGCAGAGTTTACAGTGATGCACAGGTTTTTTTTCATCATTGCTTCAGTATATGTAGATTGGTTAAACTTTACACTTGCTATCTGTGAGTAAATAAAAAGTTAACGCAACTGTTTATAAAAACCTGTGGTCAGGAAGCATTTTGCAGAAATTTAGGAGTGTAAGTTATGAAAAGCGTAACAGTGATCTGTGCACTGAAGCTCTGCTGGGCCGAACAAGAAGCCCTGACATGCATGACTGTCCCTCAGCTATCACCAAACATGGTGAAGTAATTCAAGCTTTTCTTTTTAGCATCTTCCTTTTTGTTACATTTTGCCCTGTCAGTTGTGCCATGGAACAAAATACACAGTCTCAATTATATTTGGGGAAATGTTTAATTGCGTAAATTACAAGAGGATTATTGGCCAAGTTTTAAAGTTTTGTGAGTTAAATTCGGTTTCTAAAGCTCATCAAAATGATCACGACTGAGTACTTGACTTTTTCATTTCATCCCAGAGACTTGTTTAAGGTTGGGCATGTGCTGAAAGGTCAGGAATCTTGTAAACAATGGAAGGTCCTCGTAACCAAAATCTATGTGCGAACATAGCTGTGTGTCTGCGTATACGTGTGTTCTTTTGTTTGTATGTCTATTATAAGAATAGCACTTAAAAGAAACACAGGAAATACAAAAGAAATAGCCAGTAACTGCTGGATTCCTTTCTGCATTCCTGAAGGTTTTTGTTTTTAACGTCTGCTACACTAATCACAGGTGAAGCTCTGGCGACTTTCTTGCTGTTTTAACTCAAAGTTTCAAAGCACTGACAAACAAAACAGTCAAACAATGCAATACTCAAATTAGACACAATGCAATGCATCAAAATTCATTCTACTCACAAAGACAGAATTCAGTCTTCCTACCCAAATGCTGTGGAGGAGACAAGAGTTTTACTTGTTTCGTAATTTGAATTTGACCCATATAATCTTCAGTAGTGACCCAAAATATATCTGTGAGGTACCCGGTGCTTAAAAGGCCCTTAAAAGTGCATGAGAAGGCCACTAAGCAACCTGTGTGTTTGTGTTGTAACTGTCCTTAGATACAATAGCTGCTCACTTCCTCTGTTGGGTTTGTTCTTTTCCTAGCTGACTCTACCAGTCCAACTGGCTGCCTTCCTGCTGTCTTTCCCATGGTTAGCACACCTCGGTTCAACCTGTTGTTCAATACTACACAATGACAAACAGACATTTTCAGGTTTATCCCTTTACAATGGCTACTTCAACTCATACGCATACGCGTGATGCAAGCACATCACCGTCATCACATGCAAAAACATGAGCATAGTTTTTAGCGTGTGCATCTGACTCAACATAAATATTTATGCAAGCCTGAATGAATCGGCATGTTCAGGGTTTCACAGTTTGTCTTGACCAATGACCTTTCAAATAGTAGCTCATCTCGATATCTATAAGCTACTTATCAGGGTTTGTTAAAAATGTTATTTTAGATTTGAAACTTACTATTAATTGCATGCTAGTATTAATAATGGCTGCACAATGGCTGGGTGGTTAGCACTGTTGCCTTGCAGCTAGAAGATCCCTGGTTCACATCCCAGCCATTCTGGAATCTTTCTTCATGGAGTTTGCATGTGTGAGTTTTTACCGGATTCTCCGGCTTCCTAACACAGTTCAAAAACATGCTGAGGTTAATTGGTGATTGTAAATTGTCCGTAGGTGTGAATGTGAGTGTGTTTGTTTGTCTCTATGTGTAACTCTGTAGCCACATGTCCAGGGTGTCCCCTGCCTTCACCCTGAGTCAGCTGGGATAGACTCCAGCCCCCCCACGATCCTAATGATGATTAAGCGGTGTATAGATAATGGATGGATAGTATTAATAATAGCTGAGCTCCAATTACCAATTCTACAGTTATAGTTTAACCTCATGTATTGGCAATAAATAAATAAATCCAATTAAAAATCTGTTTTCATATTTGACAGAAATTGATGTTATTTACCAGAATTACAGAAGACTGAAACTGCCATTTAAAACAACTGAAAGTAAACTCTCTGTCCCTGTGCATGACTGGTAATCCCACACACCTGTGTGTGTGTGTGTGTGTGTGTGTGTGTGTGTGTGTATGTGGTTGTCAAGGAGAAAAAAATTGTGATTCATGTAGTTTATAATGGCACAAAGTCAAACATTTCCCAGACAGAAACAGATATGGACACACACACAGGGAATACCTTGTGCAATACCTGCCATTGTTTCAATATCTCTCCACAGCATCATTTAGTTTTCTGTACACATTCTTCACATGCTTTTCTCTTTCAATGGAGAACTACTCTCTCTTTTCTTTTTTACTTTTCCCTGCAGAAATCAGTTCAGTGACAGATGTTCTCAGGGTGAAGAGGCTAATGTTTGTAGTACAGATCTTAATCTAAAAAGAGCATGCATGAATGTTTTTTTTTTAATCAGGTGGTGGCTGCAGTTAATTATCAACTTTCAGTGAGACTACCTGTGGCGTTATGGAGAGGAAAGCAGATTAGGAGATATGGGACAGAGAGTTGGAGAGGCTGACAAAAACTGAGAGGTGATATAATACAATAACATCCAGTGACTGTGATGGTAGTTAACCCAGAAGAAGCAATACTCGTGTGAGTGATTAGGAAATTAAGATTGAAACAGTGGTCGAAAGAACTTTAAATGGCAAAAATGGAAAAGATAAAATGCTTCTAGGTTGTCAAATTTGAGATTTTTTTTTTGACAGACTAAACAAATTAAACAGTGAATTTGGGCCCTAAAATGTTAATCTGTAGGTATGCGTATGGATATGTTTACATAGGTGAGAATGTGTGAGCATTTCAGTGTCGGTTGCATCAATGCTCACCTGACCATGTGCACAGGAGTAATAAACACAATGACAGGCAGGAGAGAGAAGAAATACCTCACAGAGTTTCGACTGGCATATGAGATGGGAGGAGAGGGAGTCCCCCAGGTATGCAGGCCACCTGCTGAAGAGGGGAGAGAGAGAGAGAGAGAGAGAGAGAGAGAGAGAGAGATGGCATTCCTGGTGCCACAGCAACAACTTTCACCTGCTACTTTGGAGGAGGGAGACAAAGGTATTCTCTGATTCCTCCCTCCTCTCTCCGTTTCTGACTGGGTCTTCCCTGTTGGCAGCAGCCCACACAGAAACCATTTTGCCAGGATTCCATAGTCAGAGAAACTCATTTGTGTGCATAACGTCATGTCTAAGAGATGCTATTTTTTTGATTAGCAAGGATCCAATGAAACTTTGAAACTTAGTTAAAAGATTATTTCACTTGTGATGAATTTTGAGCCTTTGATATTGTGAATACTATGACCTCAAACATACATTAAAGTAGCATCTGAAAACTGATTAGAGACAGTTAAACGTTTTGCTCTATGTTTTTGGACATATCTTGCACTTGTGCACTGTACGTGATAAACATCTGATTGTGTTTAAAGGAATGTTCATAGGGCTCTTTTCAACAAACTGTGAAATCATTAGAGCCCAAATGACACATTGGTTAGCAGATAGTAACAGGATTTTTTGGGCCTATCACAGATACATTGACATTAGCACACAGGTCCTTAACTTCAGTAAAAGTAATCACACAAGAGTATAAAAAAACTCCATTACAAGTAAAAATCATGTATTATAATTTAAAGCTGCATATCAACGCATTGTACTGACAACTTCAATTACAATACATGCAATATGATGCTACATATGGAGGCATATTATTAAATACTGCCCTACTGAACTGCATTAAGTAGAATTCTACTTTTATATCTGGTTCAAATTGAAGTAATTTCTAAGTGCATTACAATATAGCCTACATGGCTGTTACCTTAAAAGACTAAATACAGTAAAATAAGGGTCATTTTCTAAAATGTAATGGAGTAAAAGTAGAAACATGTATGCATTAAGTATAACTTGCCTGCTGAGCTATTTAAAGTACAAGTGTCTCAGCTGTACTTGAGTAAATGCAGTCAAATAATCACTGATTGAGTAGTTATTAGTAAATTACAGTAGATATAACAACTTTTTTTTGAAAATGCAGAAATAATGACCCTTCATGATTTTATAACTTTAAGTCTGTAAAAGGAACCATAATGTTTATTGTCAATATGCAACCCAGCGGTGCTTTATTTTTGAGAATGACTAGATTGTTCATTTTTAACAGTAAACTAATCAGGCAATGGTAAACCATAAATCAAAATAAAAACCTGTTCAGAAATGCTCTAATTACCTCTAATAGTCATTATTATACCACCTTTAATCACATCACATGAATAAATGAATGTGTTTTGGCCACATTTCTTTCTGAAAGTCAGGGAGTCAGACAGAAAGTCATAAAAAAAAAAAAAGATATGAACCTTGGAAGAAACTGAATCCAGAGCTGAAAGTACAGTAGGACAAGCAGAAGCATCCGGAAGGATCACATGAGACAAGTACCACAGCAGATGAAACTGGCGTCAGGCCAAACTGCTTCCCTCACTTAATGTGAACCTGCAACAGCAACAATTGCACGTTTACTGCAGTCATGTCATCTCAGGAGATACTTGACTGCTTCCTGTCGCATCTGGTCATTTCAGCACAAGGTCCCACTTAGGACCAGCTGATCTATTTTGGTCGCTTGTTAATTTTTATCAATACCTGAAAAACGTCTCACTTCCTTGTTCCACTCCTTCAAAGTCAAATCTTACAGTACTGGGCGTCCTAAACATAGAACATAATTGGGCTCTGTGGTCTGGGTTGGGTTCAGCTGATACAAAGGACACTTTTTTATTTATTTTTTTAATCTGTCACCAAAGACGTTCACGCTCCCATGGGGTATGTTGCCACGCAACCATAAGCCCCACCCACCACTGCTGTCGGTTCACCTGAGCGGTGCTCACGTGACAGAGCCGGAGAGTTCATCCAATCAGGAGTGTGGACAGGTGCCTCGAGTGGAGAGTTTCGGAGGCGGAAACCTGCTGGTTCAGTGGAAGAAAGCTGCTCCTTATAAATGTGTCACTTCATTTGTGATTTTCTCAAGAATTACAAAGGGAAGAGTGGAGATATTTGACAGGAGTAGCAGAGAAAAAGAACTTTAAACGTTCTGGTGAAGGGAGATGTGACGAGACAGGACACCAGGCCCGTGCGTAAAATGGATACTAGCGCGACCCTCTGAGGTATTGTTGTCACAGTGTTAACCAGTGAGGAGGAAGACACTGAGTGTTGAGTGCTGTGGATCTACAGTATCTCAGCACAGTCCAGAGCCTGACATTTACACTTGGATCAGGGTCGTTTTAAGTGTCTACAGCTCCTTTTGCAGCTCAGGTAAGGTCTCCACACAGCTTTTTTTGCGTATTGTTCACCTGTGAATCACAGTCTGGGTTTGCCTTCTGTTCTCACGACTCATTAAACCAGTTTTACAGAACAGCTAAACATAGTTACACTGGTTATTCACAGGATTAGTTAGTAAGACGTTGTGTCACTGGTGGGACATAAGAGGTGACAAAATCTGAATCATCAAACATAAAAATACATAAAAATCTAAACAGTGCAAATGATATTCAAGCCATGAATAGGATTTGTTATGCTAATGCTTAGTGAGGATGGAGATGTAGAGCAAGAGGACAATGGTGTTTGAGAATAATAGTTTTTGACAGAATATGAATTGAGAGGTCTGAACAACATAAATGGCATCACAGAGGAAATGACACAACATATTGGTAAAGAAAGACAACAGTTAGTGATGGCTTTGTTACAGGTCCCTCCCTCCAGTTGAAGATGACAGAGAGGACCCCATGGTGGAGGGCATTCCTACCACCAAAGAGAAAGAGCGGAAGCCACAAGGACACAGGTTCTACCCATTCCTTTGGCCCAGATTTTAACCCTTTTGAGCAACGGTCAGAAAAGAAAAAAGACCCCACGGCCACCGCCTCCAAGACCCCCGGCAGCCAGGCCCCGGCTCAGGCAGAGTCCAACAAGCTCTCTGACCTCGCCAGCGATGACACCTTTGACGACTCCCAGATGGACTCAGTCTTCAATGAGCAGACGTGTCGAAGGAACATGAAGGTGTCACGCTCGGGTCGATTCAAAGAGAAGAAGAAGTTGCGCAGCAGTCTCCCCATACAGGAGAAAGAGCCAGAGACTGTAGCGTCTGGGAAAGAGGACATCCGGCGGCAACGAGGAGGAGAAAGTGATCCGAGACTGCTTTACAGAGATGCTTGAAAAGAAGGAGACAGATTTGAGTAAATGAAGATGCTTCATTCTCAAGAGGCATGCCTAGAAGTCTATAGTATGTTGGTGATGATGAAGACAACAACACTGCAGGAATATGGTGATGTGGTGCAAGAAATGTTTAATATTTTGTACATTTATTGATGGACTTGTGCAAGCGGGCCACAGAAACAATGTAAAGTGACTTGAAAATGAATTGTATTTGTTTTGTGATGGGTATTGAAGCATTTTGCCAACAATATTCCACAATCAAAACTCAAAAGAAGTGATAGAGTAATGATGCAGTGAGCACTTACGAGCCCAGTATAGTTAACATACCAAAGTGTCCCTGTTTTAGTGATTGGACAGTTCATTACATGAAAAACAACTCTTAAAAAATTTCCTTGAATGCTATTTTTTAAATTAGTACTCAATGTATGGGATGTGCTTCAGGAAAATGTTGTCTATGAGATGTTTACACTGTTTCTGTAACTATATTAATGTATGTTTTTATAATGAAGGATGAGTATAATACTCCTTTTACAGTGCTTTTACAAGAATGATTCTAAAGGGTTAGAAGGATGTTTATGAAAGTGTAAATGATTGTATTATATGTGTGAACAAAAATAATGTTTGTGAGCAGCTCTGAGTCAGATGTACAATTGCCAGCGAAATGCAGAATATGTCGATGAAGGATGAGATCTAGTCTACTTTTTTAAATACACTCGTAGGTCCTTAGCAGCTGCTACAACTGAAATTAGAAGTTTATGTTGTACTATTCAACAAACTGAGATATGGAGAAATTGTGAAGGAAGGAATTGCTTTTTAGGACTGCTATGTTTGGGATCACCTGTGAACACTTACATGAAGGCAAAATATGAGGAATAAATCTGATATCTGCTGCAGCTGGTTGTATGAATGTGTGTCTGAGTTCATCACGGCCGACAGAAAGGTTTTAAACCGGACAGTGCAGGGAAAGTTGTAACTTTGCTATAAATTTGTCTTGAAACAGACACTTGTTGCACATTAAACAAAGAAAAACAAGATGATTTACTGTTTAAAATAACACAAGAAAGTCACACAAAAACTGTAGAAATGTGAATTTCAAAACGTCATATCTGTACTTTTGGCAGCTGCGTGGTCGTCACAGTCTTAAAATAAAGGTCATTACAATGAATTACTGTCAATTAGTGTTTATATATAGAATCTGTTGCTGTCAAGCCCAGGCCTTATATTGTGAGTTAAAGGGAGGAGCACGCCCAGCGTTAAAGGTACGTGTGTCACTGCATTCCTTTTTGTCACTGTTAAAGTTTGAGGTGTGTGTGTGTGTGTGTGTTTGTGTGTGTGTGTGTGTGTGTGTGTGTGTGTGTGTGTGTGTGTGTGTTTACCTGCACTTTACATGAGCGTGTGAAAGGCTTATTACTGATGCAACCTAACAAATTACATCAAAATCTTCAGATATGATGCACCATAGCAGTGTGGCTCTTTCATTAAAGCACAAAAGGTAAACAGAGGTGCACACAAATGAATAAAGACGACTTGCACTGGCATCATTTCAACACAAGGGGGCATAAATGAGCTGTCATCATATTGTGAAGTTAATTATAAGAAGCAGCTTATTAGATTTGGCTTGATGAAAGTCTCCAGGCTATTTCTCGGTTCCCACGAATGCACAATGCTTATTTAACTCCACAGGTGTAATTAAGCGTGAGGGAAAGTTTCTCTGCACCTTCAAAACGAGCTGAAATGATGACACCCATCTGACTGTCCTACCTCTTTCTCTCCATTGGCCCCGGGTTGACTGTGGGGCGGTGAGGTGTGGTTTGGCACTGTGCGCCTCCAGCAGTGCGAGAGGTGGGGACAAAGTGCAAGAGACGTTGTGCTGTTGACCTCCAAACCTGCCTGTCTTCTGCCTCCAGCGACATGGATACAGGAATGAAGTAAAATGAAAACTTTCTGGCACTTTTTCACATGCTTACAGGCGTTCCACAAGCTGTCCACAAGACAAACGTCTGCGGAGTGTGACCTGGTTTGACTAAAAATAACTTGGAGACTTTCTCGCTGTGCCGCTATGAAGAGCGCACTCTGAGGGCTCCATCTCACTGAAACTTTCTCTGCAAACAGGTGGATTTCTGACGTTTTCTGAAGGTAAAGGCTTCTTAATTGTTGTGTAGTTTGTATGTGCCAAGTGTATGCTCGTTTTCCTACAGAACTGTGTGGTGAAATGCGTAAAAGTCAGGCTGTTTACAGCAGATGAGCCGTGTTTGTGTTACTTGAAATAACAGACTAATACAGTTAGGATGCTTAGTTCATGGATTTTACTTGTAAATTCATCTCAGAAGTGCATACTTGGAAGCAAAGTAAAGAACAGTGGACAAATTTGCGAGTCAAAATATGCACATTTTCTTTATTGTCTGGTGTCCTCCACCTAAATAAGATATGTGTAGATAATAATCCTGATAACAAAATCAAGCAGAATTTCCTTGTTAATGCTTTCCCACTGTTACAAATTAGGATAAGGATTACAAAATATGGAAATAAACCCAAAGCACTGTCAGTATCCCAAATAATGATTTGCATGCCTTTTGCAAAGAAGGTGTGTGTGTCCTTCTTTTAGGCTGCAGCAGCTGCCAATTCCAGCTGCTTGTTGTCACATCATGTGTCCTCTACCTTAGAAAGAGCACATTTCAAAGCCAAACAACAACTGGTGTGAGAGGTGCACTTCCACACACCTGTTCTGCAGGAGCTCAGCTCACCAGTGTCCAGCGTCGCCCCTTTAAAGATCTGACCGACAGTGTCACTGAGGCTGTTTGCTTGACACAGATATGAATATAGAAATAGCAACAGTCTGCCAGTTGCAAATAGGAGAAGCATGAAGAGCACAAGAGAGACGTGTAGAGATTCAACAAGAACAGGTTCTGCTCTGTGTTTTATTAAATTGCTAAGGAGGAGCGTGTGCAAATTCCACAGAGAACTGAATGTGCACAAACCTCAGGCTGTTTTCAGGCCTTCATTCATGGTAGACAGCATGTCAAGAATCTGCGATGCCAAGATGGTGGGTGGAAGCCTCAGCGACTGTCACTGTGGCTGTGGGGTTGTTTACCAAGAAAGCTGCTGTCAACATGTGGAGATTGAGATGTGGTGACATAATCACCGGGCTGTTCCTGGAAGGTTGTTCTGGTGGATCTTTAATGGAGCTTTGATTGCCAAACCAGTTGCCCTTAAAGACATCCTGGGCAAAGTTATCAGTTCAGTACAATCAGGAATAAACGAATAATGTGTTAGCACGCTGTACTGTTTTCCTGTGGGCCTTCCTTAATGTGTTTTCCATTCAGTCACTGCAGCGAAGGCCTTCTGTCAGTGAGTGACCAAAGGGTAGGGGTCCATTACTTTTCACACAACACTCACCATTGTTCCAGTCCCAAGTCCTGCTACAGAGCATTGTGGGAAGAAGAAGAGTAGCCGGGGTGGGGTTGCGGAGGGGGCTTGTGTCAGATTTCTCCGGAGAGGATGGAGTGCTTTCTGTTTCCTGTTTTGTGCCGTGTGATGGTGAAAGCTCTTCCTGTTCAGGGAAGAGGGCAGGAGGCCACCGAGTGTGGACCTTTTACACAGTGGCGGCTTCTGACGAGGATAGAAAAAAATCTTAGAAGCTGGTGAGCTGTGGCGTGAATCGGGCGGCAACTTTGCTCTCAGTAATACAGTGCACACTGTCCTCTGCAGGTATCCGAGGCTCAGGCATGCCGGTCCCCCCTCCTCCGCCTCCGCCTCCCCCAGCCGCCCCTCCACCACCTCCCCCCAGCGCTGTTCTGCCACAGGTGGGTGTTTTTCTCTCCGTCTGTCTCCACCTCTCTCTCTCATGCAATCGTAAACAGTCACTCGTGTCCTTCTTGCTGACCATCAACCAAACACCTGGAGGTTATTTGCATTATTGATTGAGCTACTACACACACAGACTCTCAGTAGCAGCAGAGTGTTATGTTTCCACAGCCGGCTCACGGTGTCCTCATGGTAAATGAGATTGCAGCCACCAAACAAGGCCAGACTGCACAGACATGGCTCAGTAGGTTCTGGATACAGCAGTAATCTGAAGTTGTGCTGCTTTCCAATGTAGAGAATATGAGGCAAACAATAAGCTATTTAAATAAATAGAAATGATCCTTTCCCCTTTTACTTCTTGTCTTTATCCACCCTTTGCTCAGTGGTTACAGGTTTTATTTATTTGTATCCGACCTGAGATGAAATCTTAAATCTCTTTTTCGTACTGAATAAAACCTACAATCTTGAAAAAATACTCAGTCAGGCTGCACACTAACAGTTTGGTTCATTAGTGATTAATCTGTCACTTTTTGTATGAACTTTAAAGCCTATAATTTCAGAAAATTGTGAAAAAATGGTTTTCAAAGCTCACAGAGACGTTTTAAGTTTGCAAAAACATAAAACAGAAGGAAACAGCAATGCCTCTAATTTCAGATGTTGAAATGGTTTTTACAAGCTGCATTTTGCTGGATGAATAAATTAATCAAACAATAACAAGAATGAAAGTAGTTGGTGATTAAATATGATTTTTTTTGGTGTGGGGGATTGGTAAGATGTAATACATATACTGTACTGTAAAAACACTGTATAAAGTTGTTTTTTTTCCCCTGATCTATGTGACAGTGTCCGTTGGAGCCTCTTAAGCTCCAGGCTGGTGGAGGAGGAGGTGGAAGGAATGCCCTGTTGGCCGACATCCAGAAAGGAGCCAAGCTCAGGAAAGTCACACAGGTCAACGACCGCAGTGCCCCTGTTGTCGATAGTAAGTCCAGCAGCCTGCCATCCTCTAAGACACACGGACAGACACACACAGTCTGTAGTCACCAAATATAAAAGCATTTCTGCTTTTCTTAGCTGTAGTGGAATGGGGGCTTAATAGTGTGTGTTTGTATTTCGAAATGTTCTAGTGCAGTGCATTACGATAAAAACAAACCATGAAAGTTGAAGAAGACGCGACAAGGGAGGGGAGAGGGCTTAGATGGGAGGATGTTATGTTGCTTTGGGCTGTGTTTGAACACATACACACATATAGCCAAGCGCACACTCCAGGAAGGAATGCCCTATAGCAGATAATGATGCAGGCACACCAGGAAACTACTATATACAGTACAGTGGCAAACACAATAGACAAGACACATGTTGTAACCTTACTATAGCTTTACAAAAAGATGCTTCTCTGCTTATGGGATTCTTTTTTATATTTGCAACAAATGTTTATGGATGTTATTATATCATAGAGTCTGTTTTATAGATTTTCTTGTGCTTTATGAACAGTCTGTGGGCAATTTGTGTTTCAGGCGGGTACAAGACACACTTCTCTTTAGCAAAAGTACAGTAAAATCTTTATTTTAAGTTTAAAATTGATCCATATTATGTATTTTATATATATATAGTTTCGGTTGTGAAAATGTTTAGTCTCTTCACATTTGTTTGCTATACTGGGAAATTACTGTTGCATTAGTTTCCCTGCACAGCCAGAAACACACAACTCCCCATGGAAATTGAGCAAAAAGACAACCAGAGTCATTTTGCGACAAACTACAGCTGTAGATGTTGGTGCTGGTGTATCAGTTTTAACAGTTTTAGCAAAGTGTCAGTGAGTCGGTGAAATGTCTCGGTGTCAGTTACATTAAAGAGCCAGGCCTCTAGTGTAGTTTGTCCTCAGGGAGATTAGATAATTGGGGTGGTGCAAAAGTCACTCAAGTTCCTGCCTGAGCTACACTAGTGTTTAAAGACAGTGCACTACTGAGGAATTTCATTTCACTAACCTTTTTTTGTGATGGTATGTCACAATAATGACATAGCATCCGAAATAGAAATAAACATGAATTATTTAATGAAATTAATAGCTAAGGTAAAGTTAACTAATATTTGATGGATGCTTTCAAAAATATTCCAAAAGGAGAATCTGCAACTTTTATACAGTAGTTGATTAACATGTAAGGCTGAAAGGTTAGCAGATACCATCCGGATGTTTTAGCTTATCATTTTAAATGGAAAACAAAATGAAAAGTTCACAAGGCAGAGCTGAAAGTAACAGCTGGTGCAATTTTACATCATTATCTACATGTGTTAATCTTATGTGGTGCAATCTGTAAGAAATATTGTCATACAGTTAAGTTTTTAGGACAAAAAATACATTTAATTTCAAGGGATGTGCTTTCTATGAACACAAGTGATGTTTATTTCATTATCATGAAACTAATGAGTAGACTAATAAAGTAAAGCTGCTTTGGCTCCAAACAAAAAGCCAAGAAGAGTGTTTTTTAAATTTAATGTGATTGAATGTGCCTTTCCTTATTTTTGTGTTCTTGCATTCTGCAAGTTAATCCATAGGCTTTAAACGGTGCAGGTTTAGAGCAAAGGTTAGGTGCTGTTTCTGGTCCAGATTTGGAATGAAGATGGGGTTGTAAATGCTCACAGGATCTAAGAATCAGACTAATTCCTTGGTAGGTTTTCTGTGGGTCAGAGGAGGAATAATCTAGGCTGCCAATGAAATCACAATGTGAGGGAGAACCTCCTTAAGCAGTATTCATTTTTGACACTTTGGTCAATATTTGTGCAATACTTCTGTCACTGCAGTAGGAAATGGTCTTCTAAGATGCATTTTACATTGAACTTTTTTTTATTGCACAGTTACTTTTTTAATGTTGAAAACTATCTCTTAAATTTTTCCCCTTATGGTTATTGTATGGTTATAGCAGCTGGTACTAACAAAGTAGACAATTTTCTGAAGGAATGAATAAATTAACACATGATGAACTTAGAGCAAACATTCTATCAAAAAAAAAAAAAAACTCCATGATGCAAGATGTATGGTTTTGACATTTACATGTGCCACTGGTGTTGATGATTAAATCACTTGTAATTTAATAACACACGTGTTGTTCCCCAGAACCCAAGACTAACACTGGGGATGTACCTGGCAATGTTGGCGCCTCTCAAGGCTCATCAGGTGGGGCGGCACCCGTGGGTCCCTCTTTGAGTGGACTTTTTGCTGGCGGGTTCCCCGCTCTGAGGCCCATTGGACAAAGAGACTTAGCGGGCAAGACTCCAGGTTGGTGCAAAATGTCATGTCCTTAGTAAATCTATGCTTTTACAGTGGTAATATGTAATCATTTTGACCATCAGAGTGACTCCTCCCGTGTGTCTGTGTGTGTTTCAGTGTCTCGATCGAGCTCTTCGGCCTCCATGAAGCCTCTCTGGAATCCTCCCGCATCCGCCGACTCCAGCAGCCCTCCGGAGCCTCACAGGACAGCAGAGCTCCAGAGCTCCATCCACCGTCTGCTCGCTCCCTCCTCCTCTGCTCCTCCGTCACCTTCTCACGGCAGCAGGCACCTGCCTCCTTTCCCTGCCTCGCCTCCACCTCCGCCTCCGCCTGCCCCTACCTGCGCTCCTCCCCCGCCTCCCCCACCTCAAGCCTTTCAGGACCGGCCGGCCAACAAGCCCCCTCCTCTCCCCTCGTGTCCTCCCCCTCCGCCTCCCTCCCAGGTTACCAAGCCCACATGGCTCCCCATCCAGCACTCTCACCACACATCTGTCTCCCAGCCCTCTACTCCTCCACCTCCTCCTCCACCAGCTTTCCAGACTCCTTCGCCTGTCCCAGGCGATCGCTCCTCAGGGTGCTTCTACCCTCCGCCTCCTCCTCCTACGGCCTACTCAGAGCCCTCTAGGTTCCCCATTCTGCGCGACAGCCCCCTTGGACCTCCACCTCCTCCTCCTCCACCTCTCCCAGCTTCCTTCACTCCCAGCTGCCCGTCCACCCTCCCTCCACCACCACCCAAACTGGCCCCAGTGTCCTCCCCAGCCATGCGCTCTCTGCCGCCCTCGTACCCCTGCAACGCTCCAACTCGACGGCCACCAGCTGTGCCTAGAAGTGCAGGTAGGTGGACAACAGGACGCAAAGATGTTGTGCTTACACTTCTACCTTCATTACACCCAACTTTTAATCATTTAATAGAAATTGCACAGAGGATGAAAATTAATATCGTGTCATGTTTTCTGAAGTTTGGAAAGAGCTTTCTAATGCTGTGATTATAAGAGATGCTTGAATTTGAAAAATCACTGTGAAACACATTATCAACCAACATAAAATCTTAATTAATAAAGGTCAATCGCTGGCAAACCACAGCTGTAATATTTTTTTTAACCAAATATAGTTGGTTTTTGCTTTGTTCCTTCATTAAGCAGTACAATGTGTTCATTACATTATAGGAATTTCTTGAGAACTTCTGTAGTGTACCGTGTTTTATGAGAATGAAAGCTGTGTATTTTAACTGTACTGTGTATGTAAAAGCCAAAGTAGGGACAAGAGTGGAAAATGAACAATAGCTATAAACTGTCCGTGCAGCACATTAGCTTCATACTCTGTATTGGAACTAACTGCGTCCTCGCTCTTCACTTATGGGCTGGGTTTAAACACCCAACGCACAGCCAGCGTCACTAGTAATGGAGCCAACTTATAAAATGAATGACATCAATGTAAAAGTAAAATATATAAGAAAATGATAGCTGATTTTAGGGCTGCACAGTGGTGTAGTGGTTAGCACTTTCGCCTTGCAGCAAGAAGATCCCTGGTTCGCGTCCCGGCTTTCCCGGGATCTTTCTGCATGGAGTTTGCATGTTCTCCCTGTGCATGCGTGGGTTTTCTCCGGGTACTCTGGCTTCCTCCCACAGTCCAAAAATATGCTGAGGTTAATTGATTATTCTAAATTGCCCGTAGGTGTGAATGTGAGAGTGATTGTTTGTCTCTGTATGTAGCCCTGCGACAGACTGGTGACCTGTCTAGGGTGTCCCCTGCCTTCGCCCGAGTCAGCTGGGATAGACTCCAGCCCCCCCCGCGACCCTAGTGAGGATTAAGCGGTGTATAGATAATGGATGGATGGATGGATAGCTGATTTTTCTTAAACGATTATGACAAAGGCTTCCAGCAGTGGTTCCTAATTTGAGAAGCTTGTTGCTTCATAATGGGTCACATGTCAAATCCAGGCAGTTGTGAGATCATTATTGACTATTTGCTTTTTTCTTGTAAAACACTGTTCAGTTGAGCTGTTTTTCATTCTGGAACTTCCAACAAAGTATAGGTTGGAGACTGTGGCAGCTGTTACAGGTAGTCATTATAGCTATGTGTTGTTTAACCCTGTAGTTTTTTTGTGATTTATACAAATTACTGCTTTTTAATAGAAGAAAAATGTGAATATGGCCTAACAGTGTCAACTGGTGTTGCAGAATTGCACATCAAGTTTGTCCTTTACCTTTTATGTGAGGTCTATTACTGATGTCCTCTCCTCTTGGTAACAGGTGTGGGTCGACTCGCTCCTCCTCCGGCTCCTCCGGCACGTTCCCCTTCCACAGAGTTGTCCACCCGCATTCCTCCCCCTCCACCACCACCTCCTCTGCCCCCATCCAGTCTCAGGAATGGACACCTGCACAGCCTGGGTAAGATGTATAATGACAAATTGTGCATTTAGTTAGTATAATGTGAAATGCAATTATAAAAGAATGTCCCGATGGAGGATGAAAGACATCTTCTGCTTGTGACCAGTATGGATAATTGAATTGTACATAGCGGCGGGTTAACACCACCTGTAATACATATTCTCTTTTATCCACTATGAACAGTATGGGACGTTTGAAAAGATGGCCTCGTGTTGAAGCTTTGTTTTGCATGGACGGTTGTCATAATTTTATCCATAATTCTGTGTAATTTTTGAAACTCAGCTAGTGTTATATTGGAAAATGACAACAAAGTGGAAGCTTCTAACTGTGTCTTAATTCTACTCCAGCAGATGACTTTGAATCCAAGTTCCAGTTCCACCCTGTAGAAGACCTACCTCCGCCCGATGAATTCAAGCCTTTCCCTCGGATCTACCCCAGCAAAGAAAACAGAGGTAGCTACACAGCACACACATTATTTCCTAACTTGCCTCAGCACTTTAGTCCTATTTTCTGAGCTGTCTTTTTGCTTTTCATTTCTTCTTCACTCTCTCTCAGTGAACCCCAAACCGCCAGCAATCAGGACACACCTCAGATGAGTCATCCCCTTCTTCATCCCCGACACACTGCGGAAAGAAAATATTCATTATTCCTCCTCTGTCTTATGACAGCTTATGACAGCATATCTGCCATGGACTTATTCAGATAGCGGCATTTTTTTGTGTGTCGTTTGTGTTTAGTGTGTTCGTGCTTATACAAGTGTCAAACAGGGTCCCATCTTACACTGACTATGTGACCTCTGACCTTTTCCAGTGTGGAATGTTTTGAATGTGAGGAGGAGGAGGAGGGTTTGCCCCACTAATACTCATAAGCTACACACAGACTCTACACATGTACGCTCCAAGGACAGTGTCTTCCAGTAGCTATATTTAACTCCTGACAGTGTAACACTTTGAGCACTTCATTACCTACATACAGTATAGAAAACTTATTTGAGATGACATGTTGATTTGTCCTTACATACAGTAGCACTTTTACAGCCACAAACTGAATCCAGGGGAAATGCTGTGGAGCTGCAAAGATTGTATAAATGTGTCTCAATATGCTGCATTTTAAAGGTAAAGCCTAAATGTTCAAGCGAGACAATCCTTACCAGAAATTTGTGTGCAACAATTGGGCCTAATTTCAATGTAAAACTCAATGTGAAAACACGATTGCATGTGAATTCTTGCTCATTTTTAACTTGCACTGCAGCGTAAACTCACCGTATGTGTCCAGAAAGCATTGTACATACAGTGTAGTGGTGCTCTCCTGTGTTAATGTGACTTTTTCTTTTTAAGAGAATGTGACGGGACGATTACTGACATTGAGTGGCTTGTTGGAATGCATTGGTTTTAAATGACACTGAATTGTTGGCTTTATTACTAGATAATAAGTGAGGTATACGGTTTCTTTTCCTTAATGTATTAACCAACACTAACACCTGGGAAGACAGTGCCACCTGCTGGTTGAATGTGTGACCACTAAATAAACCAAAGTATCTTTGTTTAACAGGTGCACTCAGTCACTTTATTTATGACACTGGTTTGAAAAGAGAAAAATAACACATACCTGACTTTAACATTGTAGTCATTTGCTTCTTAAGTTTAGTCTTGATGTGTTTATGTGAGGAAGGGCAACCACAAAGCAACAAAAACAGGACAGTCTAGATTCTAGTTCAGTCATTTTCTGGTTAAAGACTCGAGTGTAATATCTCAAAACAGCCTTAAGCACTCCGGTTAAATAACAGGTACACTTAATCTCTGTTTGCCATTTCCTGTAGACAAAATTACCACAGCTGTCACTGCAAATTTGTTAAAAAAAAAAAAAAAAAAAAAAAAAAAAAAATAATTAAGTGTTTGACAAATCAGAAGCACTAAATGTACAGATCAGGGCTGAACAATAGAGCCTCTAAGCATTGGTGTCTTTCTCACAGATATTTAGACTCTAATTACACTGATAATGGCTGCATTGTACTGAGGGGAATCATTGCCTTGGGTTCAGTATTTTGTCTTTCTGGGAACATTTATATTCAACAAAGCTGTTTAGTTTCTTATCCTGCTTGAACAAATCATCATAACTGCAGAGAAAAAAGTAGATTATACCTTAAAGAAAGACTCAATTTACTGCTAAATGGAAAATTCACAGGACAGCAGAGATCCAAAAATTCACATTTTGCTGACAATAAACACACATTCTTGGTAAGATTGTAAGATTGGTTTAATGACATCATGGTTACTTGTCACAAAAAGTAAGTGGAATGATTTGTTTACGATCTATTTCAACACCTGCTTTAAAAAGTAAACTGCCTGAATCTAATAAGGTAACAAATACCCTTTTTTTTTTGCTTTAGGGTAATTGTCACAGACAAATTTAGCAACACCTATCCATTTACCTTCCCACAGGTGCACTGTGACAACAAGCACTCACTTTCCTCCTACCTCAGATATTTTGACACACTGATTACAACACACGTTAAAAAAAACAAAACAGCCTTTAAAATTCACATGCCATTCTAATTTCCTCAATGTTAATGTGCTGCAGTGAAGTTTCAAAGTTTATAAGGTACAAATTTACTGGTTTACCTTTTTTAATAAACCACAAAAATAAAGCATTCACTAAAAGTACCAGTTACACAAACTCACAGCTTCACACATGAAGGGCTCAAGTGCCACACATTACACAAACATGATACTTCTATAAAACTGAAATGCTTTCAGATAACCTGAGAAAGTCTTTGCAAAATAAAAAAAAAAAAAAAAACAACTCAGCACCAAAGTGGTTCCACCATATACCACAACGGAGTGCTTTGTGAGATTTTACAGTTCATCATGTTTGTAAGTGAACTCTCTGGAGGATATAAAGCCGTCCTTGTTCTTATCCTCCTTGGCAAAGATATCTGCCACCATGTTCTCATGGAGAGTGTCGTTGGGGGGGTAACCGTGACGCTCAAACTCCTTACGCAGATACTCTTTCACCTGGCACACACAAAGAAAACAGTAACACTGAGTGACACTGAGACTGAGATAAAGACACAGACTGAACAATATACAAGTAAGATGATAAAATAAACCTAAACAACAAACTCTGCACTGACATCCATTTTTACCCTTTAATATAATAATAATGTCTAAAATGGGATTTTCCAGCGATTATTTAACACACAAAGGCACACTGCAAGTGGATAACAGCAAAAACAAGCAAAACTTTGCACAAAACAAAGGATATTGCATGACCTAAGGGGTGTCCCACAAAACTGTACCCACTACAAATAATGCTTCTAATTGTACATCTCTACTTGAATCTTCGGCTGAACAAATGTTAAAAAAATATTTTCTTGTTGAGAGCCATGAGAGAAGATCACATCAATTTACATACTACAGTAGTTTCAATTGGTGTACAAAAACTTTTCTTGTGAGGTTACCATGTCATGCTGCCATTTATTTTCACTTGACACATGTTCTAAATTTGATTTTTACATCATTCTTAAATGACTGACAATGTGACTGGTGCACTCCATCTCCAATATGTTGGTCTATTGTTTAAACCTGTGTGTAATATAGAAAAATATTTTTTTTCTTGTGAAATACTGGATAGGTTTACGGTTTAAAAAATATTAAAAAGTGAGGGTATGAAAAGAGAACTGCTCAGAACTAACACTTTAACCAGGGCTGTGGGTAGACATTGCTTGGTTATGAAAGGCCACCAAGATCGGGGACCAGGGGACTGATCGATATAAACTTCATGTTTGCTGAAATGCAGGGCAATCCTTGTCTTTACCTCTTGCTTGGAGAGCCTCCAGTCGTCGTTGAGGTCCATCTCCTGGAAGGACTCATGCGACCTCGGTCCATTTCTGATCTCCAGCACCTCGATGATGAAGGTCAGAGTGCTTTCAGGTGGGATCTTACCTGACCACAGACAACACGAGACAACATGGCAAAGTGTCAGCGAAAACTGAGACTACGGTTTCTGTGAGCACTATAAAGAAAACAGGTTGAATAGCATGTTCTTAGTATTAATAACAAGCAAATTTAGGTTGTATTATTAGTCCCATCAAGTTATTCAGGTTTTTGTTGTCATAGCAAAGGTTAGTTAGACACCGTAGAGACAGATGTTACTGGTTAGAGTGTTTTGTGCTTACCAGAGCAAAGCACATTATAGTTCACATGCTCCATGTTGAGGAAAAGTGGACTAATGCTACTGAATGAAACCTTCATTCAGTGTGGGAGTCCTAGAAAGCCATTCAAAACACAGACACATATAAAACACATCCATGCGTAATATACATAATAATGATATTACATTTTGAGAACCTGAAACACTTAAAAACACAATGCCACATATCTGAGCAGCATCATGCAGTGAAGCTTTGTAGCTCCATATGGATGAAACCACAGTACCTTTTCCTTCCTTCCCATAGGCCAGTGCAGGAGGTATGACCAGTTTCCTCTTCTCTCCAGAGCACATGTCCTGCAGACCTTTATCCCAGCCTTTGATCGCCTCTTTGATGCCCAGTGTGAACCATACTGGCTGCTTGTCACCTTCATTTCGACTGGTGGACAAACAGAGATGCAGAGGGAGTGAAGCATTACAGATCTGAAGAAGTTGGAACTATAAGAAGGTCACTTAGGTGTTGTTTAGAGGCAATAATGGGAAAATAACAGTGGGAATTGGCATTAACACAAATTTGCTACTGTTCAAAGTTTGGCTGTAATCTCAATTTATGCAATGGAAATAATCTGTAATTAGCGTTTTTAATGTTGTGCAGACCCAAAAACAGTGAAATAATTTACTATATGCTGATGTATGTGACAGTGTGCCAAGGTTTTAAGATTTGTGTCAGTTATCTGCTACCTGTAGTGTGTAAATAGAAAAAAAGCTTTCATTAATTTAGAGACATCAACAAGACCAACAGTTTCTCTGACTGCTTTTGTAGTTCCACCTCCTTTCAATCTGCCAGTATGCTTGGCTACCTTGTTAATGTGATTGTCTCAATAGGTGTTGTGTTGAATATTTTGTGATACTTTTCACTACTTCCATGCGATTACACGCTCTGTTGCATGTTATTAACTTTGTGTCTCTTCTCACCTGCGGTTTGTGTTTTGTTCTCTCTGTCCTCTCTCTCCTTGTACCTCTCTGCAGGTATTTCTGGCTTTATAGCTGCATGTATCTGCTCTACAGTTACGGGCCTTTGCAATTTGCGTTTATGTTGTCTTGTTTGTTTGGTAAACCTCATCCCAATAAGTTAAGGCAGATGTCGCGAGCGTGGTGCTGTTGGAAGTCTCTTCCTTTTAAACGGGAGTTCTTCTTCTCTGTTGTCGCCAAGTGTTTGCTCAGAGGGAGTCATTGGCTTTATCGAGTTTCTGTATGTATACTACTGTAGATACTTAAGCATTATATTTAAATCAGTCAGGTGACATAGTCATTGTACCACCTCAATGTAAGTAATTACCACTCCTGTACAAATCGTCTGGCTCCTCCCCCGGCTCGAATTAAGACAGGAAATGTGCCATTTATTTATTTGGGTCAATTGACCCTTTAATTTGAGTCACGTGACGCGGACAGGTTAACCAATGAGCTGTGCGCGTGCACCGACACGAAACGGTGTTTTTGTGGCTTTTATATCGCGAGAACTTTTCAAACGTAACAGCTGTTCGTGAAGCTGTGCAAACTAAGGAATAGAAGTTTGGTCTCCTCAGTAAGTACTAGAACATTGTCTTTCATCAGTGACTATACGTGAACCCCCAGGAGAACCAGAGGAGGTCAACTCATGTTTAGCTTACTCCAAAGTCGGTGTTTTACAAACCTCGGGTCAGTCGTGAAACGTACCTAGAGTGAAACAGGGTCCCGTTCTCGAAGTATCCCTCATGGTGCACCAGCAGAATGTCTCCATACTTGGACTTTCTGTGACAGAGGAAAGGTCTGTACAGAACTTCTATCTGCACCTCAGCCTCAGGCAGCTTCCCCCCGCTGACAGACAGCAGCAGGGAGGAGCAGAACCAGCTCAGCACCGCCAGCAGCATGCTGACACAGCCACCTTCCAGGAGAAACGGCAGGACAAACGGGCAGCTGCTAAGTTTCTGTAACAAATGTGCAGCAGCAGAAGTTGGTCCTCTACGTGGCAGTGACTTCTCATCAGGCAAGTTGTTGCAGGAAGTTTTCCTCTGATTGGCTGATTCTCCTCCTTAGCCCCGCCCACAGGCTCTCCTCCCTCACTGCTCCCCTTTAGTATCAGAGTGAGGACTTTGAAGCTGCTTCCTGATCTTTATTAGTGTTTCTATGAAATTTACAGTCATGCGGGCAGATTCTCGACTATTCACATGTCACTGGATTCATGCTGCTGCAGTATTCGCAGATTCTCCTTTTTTTTTTTTTTGCTATTGCTGTAAGAATATGACATTCATTTTCCTTCTGTCGGATTATTTGACATTCACATCTAATAGGCCACACTTTGGCTTGACAATTACAGCACTGGTTAAAGTAGTCTGTTGTGCACTGAAACACTTTTACATGCAATATCACAGCATTGCACTTATAAATATTTGTTTTGTAATACATTGCACAGGAATAATCACATTTACACACCCCTGATTTGCATACAACAGTACATATAGTATCTATAATAACACTGCTTCTTTGAAAAAGGCTTTTTTTCTCTCTCTTATTAAAAAGAACACAGCTTATTTCTGCATTAACAGTCAGCAAGTCATACACATTGTAAATATTTCATATGATACAATCATTAAATCCCACCATCCCCAGTGTCCATAACAGTCCTGCAGCCGATGGTGTGACCGTATACCAAGAAGCTGTTCTCTGAGGTCAGTTCAGCATTAAACCTCAAGAGGGACTGTTGATTCAAAGCTGACTCCCATGACTTTTCATGGCTCAGAGCAGGCACAAGAGCTTCCCTCTCAGTCTGTCAGTTTTTAATAAGGGGTGAGACTTCAGTAGAAATCTGAAGTAGAATCCCCATGATCAGAAACAGGAAGTGCAAAGATCCACTGTGGCCATTTCATCAGACTTTTGAATTCAGGTGAAGTACTTGCAGCCAGTGGAATCAATGAGGCAAGCGTCGGTGCATCTGAGCTGCCCAAAGGATCTGCAGAAAACACAGGAAGTGGTGTGTAATAAGAGCAGTTGACTCCATTAGTGCATACTAGCAGCAGCCTGAGCTACATAGCAAATCTTCCATTTCCTTCCATTCTTCTCTTTATTTAAAGATAAATACTGGAAAATACGCTTAATAGCTTTCTTACTGACAATTATATGAGAAGAGAAATTCTATTCTCATGTCTTTGTGATAAATATGAAGACTAATTAACTTGGTTATTTCTAAAGATTACAAAAATATAATAATAATAATAATAATAATAATAATAATAATAATAATAATAATAATAATAATAATAATAATAATAATAATCTCCCTAGCAGCCACAGAAGATGCTAAGGATGTGCCGGGGTGGCTATAACCACCTCAGACTGAAGTCCAGCCATCCTGTTGACCACCCCATACATCCAATATTGTGTTACACACATACTCATATAACTGGAGTTACAGCCTAATGTTATTTAAATTGTAATATCATCAATTATAAAGCATAACTTAGAACAAAAGTTTCAGATTTTATAAAATTAGTTGAGGGTTACATTAAAAAGCTTATTTTATAGTCGTCATGGTGTACTTCTATGTTGCAATCATAACTTCATAAGCAAATGATGAAAGTAAGTTACCAGCTACTGACTATTTGGTCTACAGCAATTTGCCTTATAACTCACCACTAAAAGGATGTATTTTGGCTGTTTAACTCAAGTGGGGGATTTTAACCAAAATGTTGAACGATCAGCTTGATGTAATATTTCATAATTTTGTTGAACTTTTTAGTAGTTAGATGAGAAAATTGCTACAACTCATCTCTCATGTAGGGAGACAATTGCAACAGCTTAACATAAAGGCTGAAAGCAGGGTAATAAAGCTGGCCTGTTTGAAAGGGCTTATCAGTACCTGAAGCTCTTATTATGTAAAATGATACATCATACAAAAAACTACATTTAACAACAAGTTGTGGTTTTACAAAGAAGTGCAAACTGTAATGATCTGTTGGCTGGGTTAGTGAGCTCCTGGTGTTCCCGCAGTTTTTTGGCAACCAACAAAGCCAGGAAACTACAGGAAGTTTTGCTTCTTGAATGCAGGTTTGTTACCTTTGGCAAGTGTCTATGGTACACTAAGATAATTATCAGCTGCTTGCTCAGCTTAAGATTTAAAGTGCAGACATGAGTGTTGTGTTGATATCTCAACAAGAAAATGGATATGAATTTTTTGTAAAATTTAATCCATTATCTGTACATTGCTTTATGCTGCAGGGAGCTGCAGAGGGGCTGGAACTTATTCCACCCCAGACAAGTCCTCTTTCCTCAAATGTCAAGTTATTTGTCTAAGCATAAATATAAAGCATGCAGAGTGGTGTGATTTAAAGTACTGTAGTCCAACTGCTGCCAGGATAATGCACCATCATCTCTGGATGGTTTCAGAGACATCACACTAAAAGTACAGTAGTTCATTCAAGTGACCTTTGCAATCTGCAAATGGGTGCAGCTGATTAAAAGGAACCATATGGTAGCATCTTGTGTAAGGCTATAAGTGAAGGGGTAATGAAACGAATGGACACAACATATGTCCATGTGCTCTGTCAGTGAACATACCCAGGAAGGTAGGATTTGCAGGTCTGGTAACCAAAGTCCTTTCCATCGCACTCCTCCATGCCTTCATGTCTATAACCATCTCCACAGTAGGCCCACTTACAGTCTGGAGTAACGAAGGGAAGGAGATGAGGGGGGTTTCGCAGCAGGGGAAGGAAACAGGGGTAGGAGGGAAGGGAGAGAGAGAAGACGTTACTAATTTCTTTGGCACTGCAGTCTGTTGCAGTGATGCCAATACAGCATTTTCCTGCTAATTTAATTGGACAGAAGCAGAGGGTAGTGAGAGGATGGCAGGAAAAGAGGGTGAGATTGATGAAGATCAAGGGAAGGTTTCACAGTGCTTACTGCTTTTATCCACTGCCATGTGGCCTCAGACTGTGTGGTCTACTGTAGTTAGGCTCTGCAGGGCATCTCATGAGCAGCTGGGTGTGATAGCATGATGTGTGCAGCAAAGAGCCAATCTACTTTGTAGTTATAGACTAGTTCTAGTAATAGTTTTGTCTAAATTCACAATGCACATATTATTTATCAATCATTTGTATTTTTCTGTCTTCAGCTCTGCATTACTGGCCATTTCTGAAGGTGTGCAGCAAATCAGAAGAAGCATGTAACTCACCGAGACAAGCATCAGTTACAATCTGGTTTCCATCATCACACTCCTCTCCATGCTGGGCCTGAACCTTTCCATCCCCACAAACACCAACTCTGTCCGGGACTTTCTCTGTGGACTGGAACGGCTGGAAGGGCTACAAGAGTGGTAAGTACAATTTAATATTTCAAGTCCTGAGAAATCTTCAACACTGTGTTTGACTCTAGTGGTTTGTTGGTTTTTTAAGCGTTTCACTGTCACCTGGAACATACAGTATAATATACTGTTTTCAACTGAATGCAGACAAAAAGAATCATAACTATGTTTTTTTGTTCTGGAGCTTTCACCTGCATTTCTTGGAGAGTAACTAAGTACATCTGCTTAGGTACAATTTTGAGATACTTGTATATTACTTGTGTATTTCCATTTCATTCTTCTTTTTACTTCCACTCCTACATTTCAGAGAGAAATCTTGTACTTGCTGCTTCACTGCATTTATCTTACAGCTTTAGTTATTTTAAGGATGAAGATTTTGCATAATGGATGATACCACAAGCTTTTAAAATACAACAAATTTCGAAAGATTAACATTTAACAAAAAATAAATGTGTAGTTGGGGTCATATTTCTGATGTCTACTGGTTGTTTACAGCTTTACCAAATAGGAAATGTCTTACATATATTAATTTCGATAAACCTTCAGATTCACTTAACGAATCCTCAGTAGAAACCTATGGGATAATCTTGTAATAGCAAAGATAATCATTGAAAGCTATAATATATGCCCACATAAAGCCAGTGTCCATCTATTTTATAACATCTGAACTGAAAAACATCCAACTGATCGTATTGTTGCACTTTTGTGGAGAATTTACACATTCGTAATAGAAATATAACTTGTTTGGAAGATGCTTTATAAACCTTATTTTGGGGCAAAGTCACCAAACATTTTAGCATATTTTTTGTCAGTGTTGCCTGAAGATTTTATACACACAGTTTTTATGTCATAGTGAGCATTAAAATTGCAGTTATTGTTTTCCCATTCATTTACGTAGAAGCCTAATAACTGCCTGGGAGCATTACAAAGATGGCTGCCAAGCGGCGAGATTTGTCTATAAGGATTTTGCCATGACCCCTCAGATTTATTGGATGTCTTTGTATATTCAACTTGATGTGTAGTAATTCCAACTAGCTTCACCTGCAGCAGCTACAAGGGTGACATGCTGCTGATACAATGATGTACCAGCATTATTAATTTAACAATGTCATATGTAATAAATCAGTCAGAGGGACCAAACCGGTAATTCTACTTTAATACTGTAACCACATTTTGTTGCTAATACTTGTGGTCTGGATTCTTCATGCAGGATTTTACTTGCAATGGAGTATTTTTACACTTCTGTAATGGTACTTTTAGTTAAGAAAAGGATCTGAATACTTCTTCCACCACATAAGGTCCTTACCTGTATGGGCTTCCATCCATCTTTATCTCTAAAGTACAACATCCTCTGATCCTTCCTGAATACTATTGAATTGTCTAGATGTAGACGGTTCATCTCCTCCTCACTGTTCACCACAAATATCTATGAACACACACGCACACACGCACACGCACACACACACACACACACACACACACACACACACACACACACACACACACACACACACACACACACACACACACACACACACACACACACACACACACACACACACACAAAGAGAAGTGAAAGTAGCCGTGTAATGAATACTTCAGTAATGACACAATTTATTTTTAATATTGAAAGATCATATTGTAAAGGAATAGGATCTTACTGCAGAGACTTTATTGCCTCCACGTCGATCTGTGTAGCTTCCAAAAGGGGCATTATTTGCTGTGGGAATGATGTCACAGTCACAGTGACCTGGGACACCTGGAACACCCTTCTCACCCTTTTCCCCCACTAGATACAGACCTGCAAGAAACACAGAGGGAATGTCATTAACGACACGCATGACCAGTACAATCCAGTAGAGTAAACTGAGGATGATTGTATATGAGTGTGTGTGTGTGTGTGTGTTATGTTTGAACGTTGCTGTACCTGAGGCAGGAGGACCAGGTGGCCCAGGGTGGCCATTAGGACCTGGTGGTCCTGGGGGGCCCATGACTCCAGGGGATCCACTATGGCCCTTCATGCCCTGTGCAAACCAGCCAACATCCCAATTGTTAGAGTAGAAAAGACATAAATAGAAAGAGTGAAGGCAGCCTGTATGTCACTGCCACTTGTGCATTGCGTGACAACCGGGAATATAATGTACTGTGTGTACATATTTAAATGCTAAGACTGAGAAGCTTTAGGATGCAAAACACCCCCTGTGGTGGTCTAAACTTATAGCTGAAAGTAAAGCTGTCCCTAGAGTGTCAGTCCTCCTCACCAGACTTAAGTATAAAAGTGTGAATTTGCTGAGGCCTCTTATATACCGGTCCAAGCTTAATTGATGTCAAATACGAACAAATTGTAATGCATACTTATGCATTAGTCTTGCTTGTATTTTGCCCCCCCACCTGTTTGCCTCTCTTTCCTGGGCGTCCAGTCGGTCCTCTCTTCCCTGAGACCCCCGCCTCTCCCTTTGGTCCCAGTTCACCCTTTGAGAGGAGCAAAGTCATCAGCAGTCAGATTACATCAAATCTTTAAGTGTCCTCATTCGTTAATTATTCTTACCTTCTGCCCAAGCATCCCTGGCAAACCAATGGAACCCTAAACAGAGACACAGTAGGAGCTTGATGTGAAATAAATCTTCAGTTTCATACACAGCAAGGACTAATGAATTGTATAATGCTCAGTTAATCTGCCTTTGAATTAGACATGGAAAGCAGTGTGTTATGAACCATTTTAACCAATATTTGAAGGAGCGGTTGTAGGGGACTTTACAGGCTAATTAAATTATTACATCCATTAGGAGACAGCATGAGTTGAGATGCTCATTGCCCTAGCCAAGCATAAATGGGCTGAATGTAGCTGCACAACATAACGCTTTCCAAAATGATATCAGGACCTGCAATAAGGGAAACATTTATATCGAACCTTGTCGCCTTTTGGTCCTGCTGAGCCAGCATCACCACGAGTTCCCTTTTAGAAAAGTAAAGGGAAGAGGAGAAAAAGATAAAGTGCTGGATAGTAACAGCTGGCTTTGTAGTAACAGCAGACAACATGGAACATGTGGTTTTAAACTTACCTTATCCCCTTTGTAACCAGGTAAACCCTGAACAAACATACAAGGAATGTAAGAGCCAGTCAGACAGAAGGAAATTAAGCAAGATTTCAGCGTGTAGTCTGTATTATGGTGTACATGATGTTGTAAAGATGTGAGAAACCTTTGTTCCTGGTGGTCCCCTCAGTCCTGGTAAACCCATGAGTCCTGGATCACCTTTCTCACCCTTATGAAGAAATGCAACTCAATTACTGTCTATATCGTATATCAGTTTACATTTTTGTATGCTATGCCACACCAAGATCCCCCTTTAGTGTCTGTGTCCAAAGAGAAGGCCTACCTTGGGTCCCTCTGGACCAGGCCATCCTGGAAGTCCTTGTTTCCCTGGAAGGCCTGGAGCTCCAGTACGTCCCTACACAAACACAAGTGTCAATGTCAACACTCTGTGAAACTATCTGATATAGTCCAAAAATTAGCAAATAGGTGGAGCAGGAGTGGAGCTGAGACAGGCCATGGATTTTCCTATGATGGTACCCACCTGTCATTCAAAGCTTTCACACCCTTAATTAGGCATAACTTTGCGCTTTAATATAATTTGAATGGGCAATCAACAGGGAAATTAGCTATAGAAGCCAAGAACATGATTTTACTTTCTTTTTTTTTTTTTTACCAGACTGTATACATGTTTATTGCTGCTGTAAAGTTGGGCATTTAAATATGGGGGTCTATGGGGATTGACTCACTTTTAAACCAGCCTCAATTGCTCATTGAAGGAACTGCAGTTTTTGGCGTCATTTTTCAGCCCCAAAGACCTGAAATGTTGCGTTTCCAGTTAGGTTTAGTGCAAATATAAGGACAGTGTGTGGGAGTTATAACTTCTTTTAGTGTTAAAAGTGTCTGATCTCCAGCAGTATTCAGCATTAACCGCGTTCACTTCTGCAGTCTTATTTTTGTGGTTCATCAGAGACAAATGAGCACAGCTTCAACAGTGCCACTTAGTGTTGCTAATTAGTAGACAGGAATATGGTCTTAATTAATCTCACTCTATTGCCAGTTCCCTCCGACATGAAGAGCCAAATCTGTTATGCAACAGCCTCGCATCTCGGTGACACCTAGACAAGTATCGCAGAGCTGCTGCCATGCTAGCAGCGTGCTTTCATTTAGCTGCCTGTCATTAAAACCGCAGCCTGTAGAGACACCGTGGACCTGCTGTGTGTGCGGAGTGATTTATCACGGAGAGCAAAAGCACTTAGGGAGATTAAAGTGCAGAAGTGGAGTGCTGGAGAGGCTGGATCAGCAGGACTAGAGTCCAGCGCGAGGACTAATGGAGCCAGGCCAAGGAAAGCAGAAGAAAGCGGGAGAAGGAGCAGAGGAGAAGAAAGGAAGAGGGGGGAATGACAGAGGGGTGATGAGCATGAGAATGACGGGAGGCATCCAGGGAAGGTGATCAAGCTTTGCTACGTGGTTGCAACGGCTACTGAGACTAATGTAGCTTGACCCATTTAGCAGCTGCAGAGGATATTCTGGGCACATCAATAGACAAATCACATCACAGAGAATGAGGATGCATCATGGGGATGATAGAGGCAGAGAGCGGGAGAAATCCAGATCCCATTATTCCAAGGGCATGCGAGATGGACCAGAGAGAAATGAGCGGGGCATGCAGGAAGGCAGCTCACCTTTGACCCTGGACGTCCAATTTCTCCCTGGAGGAGGACAAATGAATTGAGAGATGATGCAGCGCTCATTAGAGCCGAGCAGCACAAGGACACGCACAAATGCATCTATAGAAAACTACATTAGAGACATAATTCACAAAAAAAAACCACACACACACCTTCTCCCCCCTTGGTCCCCTTATGCCTGGTAATCCACCATGACCCTGAAAAATGATACCAAATTTATATGCAGCTCACATATCTCATATTGAACATGGTACATTTGGAGACAGATCAATACTAAAAAGGTCACGTCCACGCTTGCTTAACAGTATTTCCATCTATTGTCTTAAAATTGGCTACAGCAGCCTGATTACATTGTCTGATAGATGATTTAATCAGACATTGTGTGCTATTTTATTTCAAAGCAAAGGGCCTTACCTCTGGGCCACGTGGTCCTGGAGGTCCTGGAGGTCCTGGAGGTCCTGGAGGTCCTGGAGGTCCAGGCTCACACCCCGGTGTCACAGGTTTTTCTTTTTCCTGCACCTCTCCTCCAAAAACACTCGGTTCTAATACGCTCATGCCTTCCTTTATTGGAAAATCCAAGAGAATAGGCTTTCAACCAGAGGCCAAACAAATGTGTTTAGAAGAGGGTTTATTATGCAAGCAGGGGTGTGTGTGTGAAGACTTACAGGGCTGCCCCGCTTCCAAAGCTGAGGCGGAGGAGGGAAAAGCGGCGGCGGAGGAGGTGACATGAGACAACAGGGGTCGAACCTCACCGGCTCATCCAGCAACCTGAGGGCTGAGAGGAAACCAGAGAGGCTGCTGTGATGAACCGCAGCAGGGAAATGTACATGCAGCATGTTATGTAACCGTCAATCCTGCAATCATTCTGCAACATCGGGCCGCCACACCACTGGATGCCTTACCTGGGTGGGCTGAGAGGATGCTGTCCATGTAGGGGTGACGGGACAAGGCCCATGCAGGACACAGAAGAATGTGGAAGGACACTGCAATTTGCACCAGATCCATGCTGCTGCTTGACTTTCCCTAAAACACACAACACAAGCTGTCACACACACTCTGTTTCTGTTTCCAGAGCTTAATGCAGACACTGGCAGCTGTCACTTTTTCCTTATTCCCATTTGAGGGTGTCACTATTTCATCACTTCCAAAGCCCCCCCTCCTCCCCTCTCTCCTTATGGCACAATAAACTTGTTGCAGCTCCACACTGCAGCAGATGCAGCCACCTCTGTAATTCCAGCCGTGCACCAACCCCCCCTGAGCCAGAATTAGACCTAAGGGAGGCCACTCACTGTCAGAAGTCATGTCAACAGTAGTAAGACTCACATATTCATTCACACAAACATTTTTAGTCCACTCACATGACCACTGATAGTGATCAGTGTGATTTGCAGAGAAGATGCTCACTTACCAACCTCCTAATTAATCATTCCAGTCTTTCTTCTTATATCTGTTAAAAAGTACACCCTGTCCTAATGATCCCACAGCTTTAAACTGAAGGAATGTCAACTTACACCCGTGTCTTGTAACGCACAGGACCCCCCCTCCTTTCCTTACCTTCCGCTTGCAATTGTGCCGCACTTGCAGACACGCTGTCTGGCGCTCCTCTCACCCTAAATGAAATGCGCGGTGTGCAGCTCCACAGATTGTGGCTCTTCTGACATGCGGCGTATTGTACCCAATCTGGAAGCCTAATAAATCTGATCCACTTATCGACCCGCTTTTTTTTCCTCCTCCGCCGGTCAATAACAACACAATTGTAGAGAGACGGACCTTTCTTCTCCCGCCGCTAAAAGCCCGGCAGATGCCACAGAGTGGAGCCAAACCAGCGGTGCAGCTTCAGTCCCAGCGGGTCTGGATCAGAGGAGCATTCACCGGAGTCTCATCTGGATCCACTTCAGGACAGCTGGCTGGATAACGGTGGAGGCTCTGACACTGTGGCGTGCTCTGCTGTGGCACGTTTTGTGTCCACGCCGGTGCTGCTGGTCTCTTTAGCAGGGGAATGGCGCCCTCTGCTGGATGGTTGAATCCATGCCAGAAATAGATGTCAATATTGCATATTATGAACATCTTCCAGTCATGATCAAAGTTGACACACTTGTAAAAACCTCATGTATCATGGCAGTCTTAAATTTCCAGTGACCCCTTATAACTCTGAATCTTTTATGATGGAATCATTGAAACACATGGGTCCTTGTCACAAAAACAATAATGCGTTTTGGTTCTTTCATAGATTTATTATCAGTATTCTGCAAATATGACAAGATCTGCTTTGTCAAAAATATACAGACAGCAATGCTAATATTTGGTTAAACATCCACTGGCCATTTTCACCTCAACTAGGCACTTTTGGTAGCTGCCCATAAGCTTCTGATTGTATCTTTGACCACTCCTCTTGACAAGATCGAAACAGTTAAACTAAATTTGTTGGCTTTCTGGTACACGATTGTTTCTTCATCACAATCCACAGGTTCTTGATGAGGTGTAAGTCAGGACTTTGGAGAAGCCAGTCTGAAACCTTGATTTTTGTCTGATTTAGCCCTTTCTTTACAACTGCTAATGTATCTTTGGGATCGTTCTCGGGTTAAAACACCAACTGCATACAAGACCCAACCTTCGAGCTGAGGATTTTAGGTTTTCCTGAAGAATGCGGAGGTAATCCTCCTTATTCATTATTCCATTTATTTTGTGTAAAGCACCAGTTCCACTGGCACCAAAACAGTTCCAGAGCATAATACTGCCACCACCATGCTTGATGATAGGGTTGGTGTTCTTGAGGTTCAAGACCTTCTCTCTTCCAAACATCAGTGGTGGAAAATTTTTACACAGTCTCAAATGTTATCATGAAATATTTGTGGAGAAATCTTTTTTGTGTGTTTCAAAAGGTGTGGCTGCATTAGACAGACACAAATACAAATTATACTTTTTTGTGTATCTTTTACAAGAAAAACTAACAAAACTAAATTCTACTAAAATGACCCAATACTCAAAATTTCTTATTTAAGTTTTTAATGTTTTTTTTTTTTTTTTAGGATATGTTTAGTATTATGGTTGTGACTGCACTAAAAGAAATTGCACCTGAGGAGTGCATCTAAGAGTGATTCTTAATGCAATATTTCACAAATGTAGGGGGTGTCCGAAAACTTTTTTCCACCACTGTATTACTGGCAACTGTGGCCAAAAACCTAATTTAGCCTTTGTGTGCCAATACAAAGGGAAAATAGTAGATATTGTAAAGACGGTTACAATCTGATTTAAACTTTTTATTTTTATGCACGCTATTGTCTGGTTCGCAGAGTAATTCCAGGGTTCATTCCCACCACTTAGTTAATCCATGACTGCAAGATGAAAATTCTAATTACTGATTTAGATGAACCGTTTATTGTAATGGGTTGAGTTTACATAATGTTGTTGTTAATTGCATCAATTTAATATTGTCTGTAATTTAAGCTCAAATTTCTGTGTCAGTTGATTTAAAACTAAACAAATTGAGGTAACAAAATTAAATTTACTTGAAATTTTCTTCACCTTGAGTTCAGGATTTCAAGTCCCTTCCCCTATCTTAACATGCCTGGACTAACTCACTGTAGTTGGTTGGGTAAACATAATTTCATAATCCAAACTGTTGCTTTGCTGAGTCCAAACATCTTTAAGAATCTTGTTCTCTTTCCAATAAAAAGCTACAGACAATCAGGTGTTTCATTAACTGAGTAAATACATCAAGAGAAGGAACTTGACAGAATGTTAGCTGAATATATCATTTTAAAGTGGACAGAAACTATGGAAATCCACACTGGAAACAATGACGCACAAATTTAATTAACAAAAGGGGTAATGCATTTATTATCATATCCATTTAGTCAAGGTCAGAGTCAAGGCTATGTGAAAAAATATGGCAACAAGGTATAAAAAAGTAACTCAGTATAAAGAATACAATATAAATGTAGGTGCTTCTAGCATAGTCCCTTATCCAGCAGGTCGTTGTCAGACCAAACTGACCTTACTGTCTTTATATATAACAGAAAAGGATTTAGAAAATGCATGAAGACAAGACATACTTACATTTTAAAGTGCAACCTTGTAACAGTTAAAGTCTATAACACCCAGTGGCTTAAAAAGATGAGTAAAAATAGATTTAACACCAAGTCTACCCATTTTTAAGACATGTAAACAGAAAAGACTTAACAAGCAGTACATGCGATGTAATAGAAAAATTAACACAAACAGTGACCTATATTGTGATGAGAGTTTTAAGTGGCAAAAATGCAAAACATGTAGTTTCTGTTCAAGCAGCAGTAGACAATTTAGGCAAACAATGAAATCCCGAAGAGCCTCTTATAGGAAGCCTTGACTGAGAAGTGTTGGAAAAATCCACGAGCTACAGGAAGGCTGACTCAGTTGATGATAAAAACAGCCTTCTGCACACAAAACAGTGTGGCAGCTCAGTTTTAATGTAACAAAATGTAGTAATTTAAATATAGAAACCTACTTAAAATTAAAACATAGAGCACAGTTTGTTTTTCCATGAACGTACAGCGTAATACTTATATCTACATCTGCATGTGTCTGCTCTATGTCATCACTACATTAAGAGGTGGCATCCTTTAAATAGGCTATAATATCTTTTCTTTCCTTTTTCTTTCTGATGCCAGAGAAGATCATCTTGGTACCTGGAATGTACTTCTTTGGATTTTCAAGGTAGATGTTCAGAGTTTCTTCATCCCATACAATACCTGACAAAAAACATTAAACACATGTCAGATTTGCAGTGTGTTTTAAAGAGTGTTATGTTGCATGTCGGTTGTATTTCAAATATGCTTTCTCATGTCTTATGACTGTGCTTATGTGTTATTATGTGATGTCAGAGCAGAGTTTAGAATCCGGGAGGAAAACTTGTTGCTGTCCTGCTTGTTCAGACCTGCAGCTCTGACTGTAAGGCATAGAAAAACTATAAACTAAGATGTTTCTTAACACTACAGCAGAAACACTGACACAATATATTCCCAGGTGGCAGGAAAAGCTTCCACATTAGCGTCACACACTCTTCTATGTTAAAATTCTCCTTTGACATTAATACAGAATAAAAACCCAAAGTTTACACGGCTTCAGGACATCCAAAACAACACTTACACTGAAGGTTGTGTGTCCTCAGAGAATGTATTCGCTGAACAACTTCCGCACATCACAGAACTGGTTTTAGTATTTCCACTATCCATTAGGCAAGCATTTAAATACTTTTTGTCTGGCCTTCCAGGTTGTCTCGTGCACAATTTTGTACAAAAAATGAAAAAACAGACACTGTTTCCTCTCCGGCAGGCTGGACATGTAGCTGTGGTTACCATAGTCCTCTGCTAAAGTTAAAGTGGACCAACTTTGTGGAAATATAAAATCAAAGTTAACTGCAATTTGCTGTTGAACTGTAAGAAGAGAGAAAGCCTAATTCCTCTGCATACGTGTCAAATACATTGGGGTTTTTTTTGTTGTTGTTGCGAAAAACATATTATCTTCAAATTTTTAGCTCCACAAGAAGAAGAACCAAACACTACACCAGGCGGACCTAAATCTTTCCTGTAGTGTGGTTGATTTTAGCCACTTACACATCGCAAATGTAAAAACCTTTAGAAAAAGGAATTAAATAAATATGAAAAACACACCAAAGCTGTTTATCTTGCTCCGTATTACAGAAGTCGCTATAGTAGAATACAATAGAAGGACTCTTTGTCTCTTTTTACTGATGCATGTCTCATAAAATTCAGTATTAATGAGGATCAGAAGGAATCCCGTATGACATTCATTCCTCCATTCATCAGAACAGAGCACAAGTACATCCTGGCTGTAGTTTCAGATTTTCCTTCATTCGCTTTTATACTATAGTTTGCATCTTGAACAGTTAGTCATCAGCATGCATGAACAGCAGTTTATGACTCAACCAGTCAGTCAGCTATTCAACAGATAGTTTCTCCCATGCCTCTTGGAATTCAGGCGATCTGTACATCAGTGATCCATACCTTTATCGACGTTGGCCTGCGTGTAGGAGTAGCCAGGTGACTGCCCCGTCTTCCGTCCAAACAGCCCCCACAGGTTGGGTCCCACCTTGTGGCGTCCCCCCTCTTCCACTGTATGACACTGAGAACATTTCTGGACAAATACCTTCTTCCCTTTGGCAACGTCTCCCATGACCAGCAGCTGAGGGGAGATCACAGGAAAGCAAACGATGTACAGTCAGCCACACAGGACAGGAAAAAATGAAAGGAGTGGGGAAAACAGCCTACCAGTTACACAAAATCTAGCCCAGGGCGCATGTGCAGTTCAGTTAAAGTCAAACTTGAACTGGACTGTTGTTAGAGAAGTTATGAAACGTGTTAATATGTTAGCAAAACGAGAGAAAATGAGCTTAACGTGAATAGTTTTTAGAAAGTATAAAAAGTTAGTCTGAGATGTGTAGCGGGAACACTAACTTCCTGTTTGTTTACAAGCTGTAGTGGGAAAAAGATCGATGGCTCTCCTACAATAATAATCCAAGACAACTACAAAAAAAGAGGCTCATCCTCCCGTCAGACCGGAATGTGTAGTTCAAAAAAACCCTACCTCCAAGTACCAGTTGTTTCCCCTTTTCGAAGCTTCTTAGATTTCTGTTGTTATCTGTGAATTTGAAGTGTCTCGATGCTCCTAGATGCGCCGGATTTGAACCTCAAACCAGAAGATCTCACATTTCGGAAGGGCGCGGCTGACTTTGGTTTAATAATCTGTGACGCAGCACGTTGGTTACACCCATCTCTGAAGGCAGGTGAGGTATGTTTGTAATGTGTGGGAGCAAACTTCCAGGAGCCGTATGGGGGCTGTGGAGTGAGTTGGTTTAGGTGACATTGTCGAATTAAGTGAGATCTCATTTATACATTTAGGACTTTATTTGGACAGTGTGACCAGACATTAGTGTTAACTTTCTCCTAGACCTCAATCTGACAGCACGCCCCCCTGTATGTCAAGGGTGTGTTTCCATATTAAAAATATTGTTCATAACGTTAATCGCTGAATTGCATAATGTAGTGATATAATAAGGAAAACGGTATCATATCTTAATCCGTTCTGCTGATATTAGTGATCAGAATAACCTGAGTAGAAGTCAAACGTATGCCTTTTATAACACACTTCCTCCACAAGAGATGTTACCAGTTTTTATAGCAGAGCTTGCAGCTACACTGTGTCCAGGGGTTAAATAAGGAGAGCCCATCAGAGCTGAGCTCCGCCTCCTGCAAATCCAAAACAGCCCCATCTGCTCCAGTATCTCAGCGCTGTACGTTTTCAGAAAACTCTGTAAGTCTTCTTTCAGACAGCGTCTTGCAATTTAAAAAGCAACAACAACAAAACTAGAATATGTACAATATCGGCGTTTTATCTCGCATACAGCAGCCAGCGCCATACTGTCTCCAAACTGAGAAGGGCTGTGCACAATTACGCACGCTGAGGAGCAGCGATAGCATCACCGTTTATTTACATCTGCTGACATGTCATTGTGATAGCTAAATGGTTCTATGTCCAGCAAACAACTGAACTGCTGCACACAGATTCACTTAAAAAAAAAATCTTGAAATCACTGAGAACAAAAGCAGTTATGCCCAGGATGAATTCCGTCATAGCTGTCACTACACTTTTACTTCTTACAGAAAAAGTCTGAATGTCGTTTCCCCTGGAGATTTTTTTTCTAGGGTGGCAAGTGAATTATTGCGTATCAGGTATCAAATGCTTAATTGCAATTATATTTTCAGCAGCGGCATTACTGCATGGAACTGATTGAATTGCTTTAAAAAATAAACAAATACATAAATTAATGTATGAATGAATGGACAGCACATAGAGGTAATGACTGATACATGACAGGATTCTTCAGGTTTCCTAATACATGAATTGAATGCATTATAATACATTTTATTTAAATAAATAATTTAAAATTTTTTAAAAATGTCTGTGATTGCAGTGTATTTAGGTCTAGGCCTAAAGTAGGGTGATATGTTGTTGCACATCCTGCCCTGTGGGACTTCTCAAATTCATTTAAAGAGGTGCTTTGTCCCAAATGACTAAATGACTAAAGCATAGTGACAGCTCTCTTCTATGTAGATTATGCTGCATTGTCAACATATCATAATACCAGCATCCTGGACGTGAGACACATAATGGCAATGCACCACTTCTCAATGTGGTTAATTACCATGTGTGTTTCATGCATGTCTGCTGTGGAAAAGGGTGCAAGGCCATAATTTTTCCTGCAATATTATAACAGTAAGAGCAAAGATTCAAAAATGCTGTGAGCAGCACTCCATCTGTAAATGTCACTACTGAGAGCAACTGCCATAATATTTTCTCTCTCAGATGTGTGTTAACTCGTGGATTGCATGAGGTAATCCATTTGAATACATTTATGTTCATGGCCCTTCAGATATGAGACTGTAGGTTAAAAAAATACAGAGAAGGCAGTGGTGTTGACTCACAAAGTATCTGATGTGGGTTGACATTTTAGACACAGGATTCAGAAAGTTAATCCAATAATCTGTTTTCTAGAAATTTTAATAGTAAGATGACTGGAATCTGATGCAATGTAGTACTAATAAGACACATTCAAAGCAGCCATGAGACACTCATTACTATGACATTTTAGCCAAATAAAATAACCGCTTTAGGTTAAAAAGTTCTTTTTTGAACTTACAATGATTCTCTCTTTGTTCTCTGTTCACTGGGTTGAGGAGAAAAGGGCTCATCAGGTCAAAATGGGTGGGCTAATGCAACTTCCTGGGTGTGTCTGGCAGGATGACAAGTTTTGAGGTGCACAGTTAGGAGTGGTGATTTCAGGTAAGGTGAGGTACTCAATCTTGTGATTGTAACAGCAAATTCATTCTTTGTATTATCAGAGGCAAGCAGACAGTGACACTTGAAAAGAACACTTTGAGAAACATCTCTGTGGTGTTCAACAGGTGGAAATGTGTTTGTCACAATTCAGTACACCATTATGGATCAGTCACACATCCAACATGTTTTTCAGCATTTTTCCTGGGTTCCTTCCTCTCTCAATTTTTCTGTTAGAAATTATTATAACTTTTATAGCAAAAAGCTTCTTTGTAGTTTGTGTTTTCTAGCTGAGGCCTTTGTAAGAGACCTCAGTCAGACCTCTGGCTTATGTGGACAGATGTAAGTTCCAGTTACCAGGATACAATTTATTTACTTGTCAATAGATGAACGGTATTAAGATGTAGGACTCGTTAATTTTAACAAACAGGAGATATTTTAACTCCTCACTGGAGAGAAATGTCTCAGTGGAGACTTTGACTGTGTGTTTGTCTCCCTCTAGTGGTCTCTGTAATGAATGAATGGTAATAACTAAGTCTTGCTGTATTTACAGTGTTTCAGTGGTTTAATGTAGAGCTCAAAACTAACCCTGCAATTTGTGATTTAAAAAAATCTAATAAGTAGGTTTAAAGATTTTTTTAATATAGCGCTACGAAAAAAAAAGTATTATGAATGAAATGCATTTTTAGTCAGTCTCATATTTAAAGTACTTTGCTGGGGAATGCACACTTTAGTTCAAGATGCTTATTTGATTTAACAAAACCATTTAATTACTTATTACTACAATATGTTTCTACCAAGGATAAACGATGTTGAGTTTGATTATACATCACACAAATGGTTTCACGACTGCCTCTCTCATTGTCAACAGCGTGTGTTTTAGGGAAATGATTTCTCTCCATTTTCCACTTCTGTCAAAAGGAGTCCCAAAAGGTTCACTTTTGGGTCCTGTCCTGTATACAATTTAAATCCACAACGTTACATCCACTATAGCAAACTGTAATGCACTAAATGCCCATCTGTATGCAGCTGTTACAGTTCTATATTGCTTTACTTTTACTGCACAGTCAGCCACTTAAATCCTACAACAAGCATTTGACAAATCGCAATATGCACTGTAATTTAAAATTGAAGGCAACCCCCCCAAATATAAGGTCTTCTCTGGAGATATTGTGGACGACAGTTGGAATTTCACCACTCTGAATGGACAGAGCATGGAGAAGGACTCGGAGTACAAATCTCTGGGTATCTGGTTTAAAAAAAGAAACTTGCATTTGTTTTCATATTGAAACACATGTCAGCATGATATAACAAAAAATGCTATTAGTCTCCACTCTGAAAGCCCTTGATTAAGTTAACTACTCAACTCTAAGATTCATGATTTGTTACAGCTATTCAACTCATCACTGCTGATTTTATTAAAATGTTCTGGTCAGCAGTGAGACATGACAGACACTGGTTCATTTTTATTTATGTGGCAGTGAATGGCAAGATGCCAACATATATATAACTTCTTTGTTAGATCGATCTACTCGTAGATGAATTTAAGTAAAGGTTGGATTCATTAAATATATACACTACCATTCAATAGTTTGGGGTCACTTTGAAATGTCCTGTTTTTGAAAGAAAAGCATTTTTTTTCAATGATGATAACATTAAATTAATCAGAAATACAATCTAGACATTGTTAATGTTGTAAATGACTATTCTAGCTGGAAATGGCTGATTTTTAATGGACTATCTAGATAGAGGTACAGAGGAACATTTCCAGCAACCATCACTCCTGTGTTCTAATGCTACATTGTGTTAGTTAATGGTGTTGAAAGGCTAATTGATGATTAGAAAACCCTTGTGCAATTATGTTAGCACATGAATATAAGTGAATTTTCATGAAACACGTGAAACTGTCTGGGTGACCCCAAACTTTTGAACGATAGTGTATGTCAGATTTAGAGGATGGTTTTATCATGAAAGATGCCATGACAGGACAATCATGATCTTTGTGTGATTTAGTATTCATTAGCAAAACTTCCTGATGCTTTTATGAATCAGGGCTGGAGAGAAACATAAGTCTGATCTGTGTGAGCTAGTTAGCACACAACAATGACAGACAGAACAACATGAAAACAAGAGGTGTGGTTCTCTAACTGATCACCCTGTTCAGGTGCTGCTGTGGCTACATGAACCAGGCCTCTGCCAAAATGAGCCCTGCTGCACCTTAAGGTCCTGCAGGTAATATAATGAAGTGGTGAATGAGTGGTTGTGTGACATGATGTGATATTAACAATAAGGCCTTACAACTGAGCTTTGAGAGGCCGAGTGTGGGGAGATCTATAATTATAGTAAAACAGGATGAGTGGATCAGTATATTGGTCCAACAGTGAGAGGAGATGGCTTGGTGGGTGACATGAAAAAGTCTTTTGACTACAGCTGTATGTGCTGATCGAAGCTGCACTGTAAAAGAATTTATGCTCTTATAACAGCTGTTAAATTTACTGTAATGTTCGGAACTATTTACTGTTATTTTACTCATATTTCCCGTTTTGTCTAAACACGGATAACATTTAATAAAATTACAGATTCAAAGTAGTCTTTTACATGTTAACTGTAAAAAAAAAGGCCAAAGGTGTAAACAATGTCCACATCAAAAATCTGCATTTCTACAAATTGTATTGCTTCTTTTACAACATTTGACAATAAAACAACACCATTTTTTTACTGTATTTAAATCAGCAAATAATATTTTTTGTTACTGATATTTGTTATTTGAAAAAAGGTATATATTAAATGTTGAAAAATGCTAAATCATTTTCAACTGTTGTTTTCTTGGTCTATGAAATGACAGATAATATCTAGTAAAATCACAGAGTAAAGTTTTATTTTACACAGATTGTAAAACAAAAAAATGTGCCAAATATGTATATAATGTTCAAATCAAAAATCTTTATTCTTAAAATAGTAATTTCTACTGGCTGTAGAAATAGACCATTTTAGTCAATTTAAATCCTCTAAAAACATAATTATTCTACAGGTATTTGCTGTTTTTTTATGCAATTTTTGAAAATTATTATGAACATGTTTTTATATATTTGCATTTTTTCCAGATTTTTTTTCTTCCTTTTTTTTTTTTTTTAAACAACATGTAAAGTCATCAACTATTTCAACAGTTTTGCTTAGTCAATGAAGATGGGATGGTGAAGTGATGGGACACATAATTTTCTATGATTCAATGTAAAACAAACACAAATCACTCTTGAAACCTTTATTGTTATTGTTAAAGCTGTGTTCTCCATCACAATAATATAACTTTGTTTAAAGATAATAAATAATTTCTAGAATCTCTAACATTTTTTTAGATACTTAACTTTAAGCATTTGTCCTCACAGTAAACACACCTAATGATGTCTACCTATAGTAGACATCACTATAGGCTTCGACAAACCCCTTCATCCTTTAAAGACTTTGTCCTCTCTTTCTTCTTCATCTTCTTCTGAGCTGCTTGTAAAGTCAAAATCTCCAGCCCTGTAGGGAGAAAATACTCAGTTTGTATTAATCACAACAAATCTCACAGACTAATATGAATGAATATACGTGTTTAATAGAATATAAAATAGTATAGACTACTAGACAGATACATCCAGGACAAATGCACCAATCCCCTCTAAAAGCAGAAGTAATTGAACATGAGAATGGAGCTACATAATTTTATTATTAAGGGAATGAGTTGCCTACCAGTGCAAACCAGTGTTCAATAACTGTTCACTGGCCAGAGACCTAAGAAAGCTCCAGTAAGGACTGTTTCTTCCAAATCTTTGAGGCATCACTGGGTCAACCGCCTCTCGGACATTTGGGCAGTCTGCACACATTTCAATCAACTGGGCGGACTTTCCAAACCTCTGAGGCTTTTTGCGGCTCGAGGACAATTCCGTTTTATCCCTTGGATCATTGTCCCTCCCAAAGCGCATGGGCATGTTGGCGTGCAGGTCGACAGGTTTGGCGGTGGGCGGGTAGAGCCTGATGATGGTCGGGAGGCTCTTCTTACTGGTGGTGGGGCTCACATGTATGTTGTAGCTCTCCAGATCTAAACTTCTGCGGATTTCACTTTTCATCTGGAAAGAGATGATTGGATCAGTCGGTCAAATCGTGTGTGTGTGTGTGTGTGTGTGTGTGTGTGTGTGTGTGTGTGTGTGTGTGTGTGTGTGTGTGTGTGTGTGTGTGTGTGTGTGTGTGTGTGTGTGTGTGTGTGTGTGTGTGTGTGTGTGTGTGTGTGTGTGTGTGTGTGTGTGTGTGCGTGTGTGTGTGTGTGTGTGTGTGCGTGTGTGTGTGTGTGTGCGTGTGTGTGTGTGTGTATGTAATAATCAAGTGTATCATGTTAGGCTCTAAAAGAGTACATTGGGTATTTCTTTCTCAGATTTTAGATTAGCTTTTATAGGAAAACAACACATTAACACATTAATTAATAATAGGGATGTCTGATATCTGCTTTTTTGTCAATAACCGATATGCCGATATTGTCCAACTCTAAATTTCCAATTCCGATATCAACCGATACTGATATTTGTGGGCTACTTAGCTAATTTTATGTGACATCACATATCTCCCGTCGTGGAATTAACACATCATGCCTAATTTTATTGTGATGTCTCATTGAATCCATTCTTAAATGCAACAAGGTTTTCCAAATGTAAACATTGTCTGCAAAATCAGAAAACTACTTCAGCTTAAGTTATGTAAAAATGCCATATTTATGCCTTTTTTTATTGTCTTAACAGTTCACGCGCTCTCTCTCTCTCTCCCTCTATGAGTAATAATATTGGTGGGCCGATATTATCAGATATCCCTAATTGATAATGAAAAAAAAATCAAATAGTTGCAGCCTTGTTTTATCTGCCCAACATGAGATATTCAGTTGATTCATATATATGGCAAGTAGAAGCATCAAATGCTTCCTTTTAAACAGCAGGGATTAGAGATCGTTTGACATTTTTACTTTGGAAAAAAATAAGGTCAAACAATTCTCAAAACAGCTTTTTTCTACTGATCCGCTAATCAGTTTTTCAGAAGACGGGCTAAACAGCTCAGTACAATAAGTATCTGCTTCATTAAATGTGTCTTACCTGTTGGTGTGGATGTTTCCTCACAGACTGTTTGCTGTCATCGCTGATTAGCAAAGTTTTATCACCATGGATTGATTTCCCATACACCCGAAGGTTAAATGCTCCAAGACCCCCAAGCGTCAGGAGCGCTAACATTATCATTGTTGGCAACATGTTAACAGTTATTTTTCTTCTTCTCTCAGGACACATACCTTATTTAATACTGATCACAGTGTCTCCGGTTATTAAAGACCTCTGGATGCATACGTCACCAGTGGCATGTGATAAAGACACATTCAGCATAGACACACATCTTCAGCCTCTTTTGAAGTCAACACATTCCTGACTCATCTATTAATCAACCAGCTTTGAAGAATATATTAGAAAAGGTATGTATGTCCTAATTGGACTGCTGAATTTTTATTTATTTATTTTTTTTTTTCAAACCTGAGAGGAGATTGTAGGAACGCTAAAAACAGATGTTCAATGGAAATACTGAATGGCACCATTCATATTCAAAATATATACATAACATGTACTGTCCAGTTCCAGAGGGGTTCCATTTTCTTGTAAGCTGTACTAATTATATTCAGGTTGGCGATGTCAATTAGGACCAAATCCCATACGAGAAAAAAGAATGTTTTGATGACGTAACAGACACGAACACAACAAGCAGCACAGAAATGCCCAAAAGCAAAACACGTTGATATTTTTCATTTACCTTAGCGGTAACTGCAAGTCCATTGTCAGTTGATGAATGTAACAGTTTTAAGCATTTCAAACAACCTCAGTGCTAATTAAGACTTTATATGTAATCACACTTTTAAGTCTACCATCCTTATTATTTCCCTTCTTGCTGCAGTGTGACGGTTTCTTAATTAAACACTTCATTTTAAACATACTGTGAATTAATACCCTCCCTAGCAACGAAGTTGTTGATGGCCTCATATGATAATCTGATCTGCACTGAAGAAAACCTTACTGATATGTTAAACAAAGCTTTTTGTTTTTCTTTTTGTGAAAAACAGAACACATCTAAATTTTAAAAGCATTATTAGCTTCGAACAGAACAAGCTGCACATACGGAACAATGATGCACAATCTGGATATAAAATTGTGGTGATAAATGTAGCAAACAGTTGCATGTTTATATGAACACTGCATTATTATGATTTATATAAAGCTATGTTTACATTGCTCATATAAAGTATTTACCCCTCTTAGGAGTTCTCCCTTTTTATTGCTTTTTAACATTGAATCATGGTCAGTATAGTCTGACTTTTTGACAGGGGTTTTCAAAAAAAGAGAGATTCCTTCAAAGTGAAGTCAATTAGTAAAAATATAAAATGTAAAATAAGTGATTGCTGAAATATTCATCCCTTTAAAGTGACTTAAGTAATTCAACACAACTGCAGCCAACTGATGCTAGATAGATAGATAGATAGACAGACAGACAGACAGACAGACAGACAGACAGACAGACAGACAGACAGACAGACAGACAGACAGACAGACAGACAGACAGACAGACAGACAGACAGACAGACAGACAGACAGACAGACAGACAGACAGACAGACAGACAGACAGACAGACAGACAGATAGATATTTTATTAATCCCAAGGGAAATTAAATACAGCAACTGGTGACTGTTCTTCACCACTCAAAGCTATATGGGAAACTGGCAAAGAGAAAGCCACTGTTGACAAAAGCTAACATTCTTTGGCCTGATCTTGCCAGCTTTTGGCTATCAGAGTTTGATAGACACCAAACAATGCTCATCATCATGAACACATCATCCTGCCTGTAAAGCATGGTGGTGGCAGCATCATGATGTGGGTATGCTTCTTGTCAGAAGAACCCAGATTAAATTGACTGTAGTTCAGGGTTGAAAAGGAATAAAAGGTTAAAACTTGCAAGGGGAGTGAACATTTATCCAGGCACTGTATGTCACCTAATAAATGTGAGTCTAATATTCCCTTTTCTATTAGCTGTATTTTCATCCTTAGGATGAACTTGTTTTTTTTGATGCAAAATATTCTGTTACATTTGTCCAACAACCTCTTTTCTGTATTGAGCTGTTAAAGGTTCCTTTAGGAACCCCCGAATCAAGCAAGGTTTGTTGACCCTCTTGTAATTCTAAGAGAGAAGAGTTAAGCCAAATGAAATGCATAATTATGTTATATTGTGTAAAACCCACAAACTCGAGGCCACAGCTGATGTTGGTATTGCCATATAACTATATTGTCTCACATATGCTGACATGAAAAAAGATGCTTTATAAAATGTAGAAATGGTATCATCTCATAGCTTGTCCAACAGAGTAGCTTTGAATCTGTTGTTTACAGCACTCTCAGCACTTTGCAGCGCATGTAACAGAGTATGTATCACAGCTGAGCAGATGGTGGTGCAGAGTCCAATAGTATCTTCACGGAACGATGCTAACTAGTTTGTTAAAAACTTTTCTGGCAAGTTAATAAAGAAGGACCCCATCATTTTCCCTTCTAGATAAACAAATATATACAGAAAAATTTGGGGAATTATATATAGGTATTGTTTTTTGTACTAAAATCCAGTGTTGTTGGGCTTATCTAAGAACAGATGTATGTGCTCACAAGCTTGTTGGACAACAGCTCCATTTACTCTGTAGTGCTTCATACAACAGATTTTGTTTGTGATCTTATGGAAAGTTTTCTGTTTCTTTTGTTGCCTTCAGAGCATTTTATTTTGTGTGGTTGAGCAACAGAACCTTCACATTCTGCCCTGAAAAAGGCACAAGTCCTAACATGTGGGAATCTCTCTGACAGTACATCTATATGTCAGTACAATAAAAGCACTTTAATCTAAGGAGTGCCTAGGTTTGAGGGGATTTCTTTCTCTCACTTTTTTTCTGTTGATTTTCCCCTCTTAACATAAAAGAGCACCAGGTCCAAACAACAACTACACTTTTTTACACAGTGCACGCCCACAACTGTCTTTCCAGAACCTGCACTTTCAGTGGGCGTTTTACGGGACTTCAAAAGGTTTGTCACGCAATTACCTAATTGAAAACCCTTTGAAAAGCAAAAATACCAAATCTTTTTGTCATGTGCTTTCTTTCTAATTTGGAGCTTTCAAATGTTCCCAGACAAGACTATTGACTCATGAACAAAGCAACACAAAATCCCCCCTCTGTTTGTTATAACGTCTATACAAATTAACCAATCTAGCAACGGTTGCACTATTTAGCTCTAACAAGTATTTGCGCCACAGGAGTGGGGATGACGCCACTCACCGTTTCTGTTCCTGAAGGTGGTTTCAGATGCACAAATGATTCATTAGAGCTGTATGTGCATCCAAAGCAGATACAATGTAAGGAATGCCTATTGAGTGACCTGCAAAGAACTTTAATTGGATCTATGTGTTGTGACCCTGACGTTGCTGCCATTTGTTGCCATATCTAGTAGCACCTCTGAGCACAGACAGTGTTTAACAGAGTGCTTTGAAGTATCTCAGCAGAAAAGTATCTGAATCACATCTGGTTTCAGTGGTCAGAATCAACCGTAAGATGTTTTTATGGCTATTGTTTCCGTCTATTTTTCCTGTATTATCATTTACCTCCCACCTCCCTTCTCTTTGTACTTTCCCTCTCTGACCCTGGCCCCAGCTCGCAGACTAAGGGGTCTGGGATTTACGATCATGGGTCCAACACTTATCTAGAGTCCTATCCGCAGAGGGTTTCACTATACCTTAAGCTCCCTCTTTGTTCTTTCCATGAGCTCTCTGAGCACTCCCTTCAAGACCTTGTTCTCTGCCACTGTAATTCTCTCTTCTTAATGTTTTTAATGTTCATCCCTCGCCACCCCAGCGGCCTTTTCATCTTTCCATTTACATGCTTTTGGGCCTCCTTCCCCTCCTCTCTGCTTCAACATGCTTGAAAACAGACGCTACTTCCTTGACAGAAATATAGCTCAGGTTTGATCTAACTGACTTCTACCTTCCATAAATAACATCGTTTTTAAAAGAAAATCTTGGGTCCATGTTTCATATCACTTGTACTAAAAGTCTTTATTTAAGTTTATCGTTAAAATCCAATCAAGAATACACAGAGGAAGACTGATTTGAAGTAAAGCAAACACAGGTAGACCCGAAGAAAATACAAAATGGGCTAGAAGCAAGAAACAGTGTGAAAGTGACAACAACGAGACCATTGATCCTTGCTTGTCTCTCTGGCTCTCTGTCTGGGAATTGGCAGGGTTCCCAGAATTCCTCACCAGGACCGGGACACCCTCAGATTCCTGCGATGATTTGTGGGAGTGCGCTGTTATCCCCCTGTTGAGCTGATTTATACCCAGTTTTATCTTCCTGCTCACTTAGACATCAGCCAGGTCATCATCACAACACTTCCCATGCCTGTACACTCAGCAAGGAGACACATTCATCAAGGCCATGTGACAGGTTATGGTTTTATCAATGATCAAATCCATTTCTGTGGGATCACAACATTATAATGTATGGGAAGACGCACTGACGGCAGGCAGACAGACTCACAGGCTGATGCCACGGTGCTGAATTTGTGGACGCTGTAGTTCTCTGTCTCTGATTATGGTGGATGATGATGGATCCACGTCTATCATACAGGCACAAAAAGAGAAGCCAAATAAAAACTTTGAACTTATAAAAAGTCAAGGAGACTGATGTAGAAACAGAAAGAAGTGGAACTTTTATTTCTTCTCACAGACAGGCAATAGGAGTTTTATGTTAAAGCATTTAACCTTTTACACATTCAGAGGCCTGAGCATTTTTTGGAACCATAAGCAGAATTTGACAGCTCTGCCCCATACTGAAATCCTCTCAGGAAAAGACAGTAAATTATCCTGGCTGGTTTCCTTCTAATGACAGGCAGTAAAATTGTGCAAAAACAGGATAGCACATGGTATTACATTAAGGACCATGCAGGCCGTATTCTGTACTTTTTGTCCATATCAGCAAGTCCCAAGAAGAGACCCAAACCAGCACTATGTGTTTTGCAAAACTTTCTGCCTCTCTCAGGAACCACTGACGACATAAATTTCAGTCGGTCAGAAATATTGGTTACTTGACCAAACAGCTGGGTGCTGTAGTTTGTAGCCAACATAACTCAAACAGGATTAAACACATTTGTTTGGGACTATGTTGTGTATTTGATACTATAGTGAGTATCAAATCCACCTTGGCACCACAACAGCGTATGTCAGAATGTCATAAAATGAAATACAACCCCCGTGTTCAGCCTAATGAAGGATCATGCCAACTAATGTTTGTCTCATTCAAGTTTTCTAAAACTTTTTGAACCTGTATCACAGAGGAATAAACTTTAAGGCTTTGGCAATACATAAAATACTCCAACTAATTTTTGGTTTTAGTCATTTCAAAGCACTTATGTCATTAAGAAAAGTAGTTTTTCATGGGGTTCTACTTTAAACTGCAAAAATAAACACAGATTGTCATATTTTGTCACTGTATTTCCAATCTGAGTCATTTTTAATGCTTTCAAATGATTTTGGTTGCTGTTTTAAACAGTGTCCAGACACAAAAGATTAAAACTAGTCTATAGGGATAAATGAGGCTTGCACTTATTTTTGCTGTTGATCAATGGGCATTGTCCATGTCAAATAAATAAACAAATGAAATGACATAAAAGGAACTCATGTTCCTCCAAAGACTGTAAAATTTTAACCACTCAGGCTAATTAAACCTCCTCAAAATGTCTTGGATAAAACACAAGGTTTTGAAAAGGATTATCTATGGACCTTGAGTGCATTTCTTGACTTTAACTGTCTCATTTGTTTGTTTTTTAAATAGGTTTATTAGTCTGCAAATGCTTTTTACACTCTTGTTCAGGTGCCTAGTCTAAAAAAAACTTAACTGTGATTTTCTCTCTTCCCAAGACTTATTGACTCCCTTTAACATTTCTTTCTTATTGCATTAGAAATTTTACAAACATTTTTAGCTGATCTTGGTCAGGTACAAAGAATAAAAGCAACACCACTCTGTCTTTAAAAGGGAATGACCACATGTTGTGAGTTACGGGTGAGAATAAATTGAATCAGTTACTCAAAAGTAATTTTATGTGGCCTTGATTTATGCATATTGTAGACTGTAAGTCCCTGTTTGGTTTAGTTGTAAATACTGGCAAAATTATTTAGTTTTGCAGATTTTTGCAAAAATAAAATGAAAACTTTGTGGTTCTGCTGTTTTCTGTGACAGTTTGCATGTAAAAACACTAGATGGCACTGAAGGTTCAGATAATCCAATGCAGTGTGTGTAGATTTGCTTGTAGGAGCATCTTGCCTTTCTCTTTTACTAAACAGTCTTTGTTCATTTAGGTAGTTGTGTCTTCTTCAACTGAGTTTGAGAGATATTGTTAAGAAGGTCAATTTTATGTGATATTTAGTGCACAACAATGACTTTACAGTGAATCTCTAGGCAGCACAGTGTTAGAGGCACATCGCACCAGATGGCGCTCTAACACACTGGCTCTCAGGTTGTAGAGGAGGAGGAGCATCTACAAAGAGGTGGAGAGTCAGAGGAGGAGGTTGTCCTCAGAAAAAGAGGGAGTGTCTCTGAAAAGGGGAGGTGTTCTGATGACTGTCCAGGTAGAGGAGGTGCAAAAGCACTGACCAATCAGAGCGTAGCAGAAATCCACCAATGAGAGAGGCAGAGGAAAAGCTAGGACATGCAGGCAGGAAACTGAGCAAATGACCCTTGATGAGAGAGAGGAGGTGGGGGATGGAAAGGATGAGGGGAGGAAAAGGGGCCCTAGGAGAGGAGAGGGGTGTTTGTGTGTGAAAAATGTAGGCTTGGTTGAAAAAAATGCCATAGCTTTTGTTTGTCTTTTTTTTTAATTATTATTATTATAAGATATATAGCTTTTCCGTAACATAAATGCTTATGGTCCGTTCAAGTGTAAAGAGACAAATAACAAATGTATGGTGGAGAAGATGAGCGATTGAGAGTCAGCAATAAAATACAGAGAGAAGCAAAAATGCTTCGACGAGAGAAATAAAGCGAGTAGAATCAGAAGATGTGCCACTGGTAAAGAAAACGGGAAAACAGAAAGTATGAGAGAGTCTGACTGATGATAAGAGATTAACGCTCGACAGGGTTTACAAATGCCTGCTGCTACGGCTGGAAAAAAAACAAGCCCCTGTCATATTTTTGCTTTCTTTGCTTTAACTTGATTTGAGTGTTTACACAGTCATTTATCTGTTGAGTGACTTTCATGATCCCTGGGCCTTGGAAACCTCTTAAAAGCATGCCGTGGAAATTCCAAAAACACTGGTGTTCATAAGAAAATAAGCGTCTTTTTACTCCATTTTTGGGGCTTTAATTAAAGTGAAACATTGTGTAGCAAGTAACTGTGCAGTTACAATACTGAGATGATAAAGTGAGAAGGAGATTGAAGTTATGAGTGGAAAACATAGCTGAGAAAAAACTCTTTCCCTCTAAGTTTCTCCTGACCTCTGGGCCTTCTCTTTGCTCCCATTTGGATGCCCGGTTTGGCTGCTGTTCAGGGGGTCACAGGAGACCAAAAGGTCAGAAGACACCCACACAGAGACACACGGTGTGACCCCCAACCCCTCCACGGGATGCGGTTCAACTCTGCACAGTGCCCAAAGCAAAGCAGCCGGGAACGCTGCATTTTTCAGCACACAAAAATCTGATTACTTGGACTGCAAACATGCATATTTTTAGCCTCATCAAACTCGTTTTCTTCATTGGCGACATGGAAAAAGACAGATGAAAATAGTTTTGTTCCTTTTGTTCCCACTCTTAACCATATCAGTAGAGATGTTACTGTCCAGCATGAATGAGATTTTCAAATGCAAGATTGAGTATTACAGAGGTGGTGAAGGATCAGCAAAAACCTGAAGAGAAAAACACCAAAATTAGTTTACAAGGGAGTTTTTCTATCTTTAGCATGAGCTCTTTTCCAAGCCACTTTCGGTTTAACTGCCGAATCACTGCAGGTCAGACTTACCAGGTCAAAGAAAATAGTTTGGTAAAAAAATAAAACAACCAAAAAAAAGAACAAAAGCAAACACAGGCCTTAAACAGTACAGTTTTATGGCTCAGTTTGCCTAATTTGTACATAATAAGCTTCCAACACCAAATGCTGAGTTTGCACTTTACTTACCACAGCTTTCCTTTGGTAAATGAGAACAAATACAGCTATTCTAACATTAAGAAAAGCCAAAAAAGAAACTGTAGTTGAGTTATACCAGAGTTCATGTCGACATATATGCTGCATGTCACGGTGAAGAGAAAAACACACAAAAGCCTTATTAAATCAATGCAGATATATTATAACAGCACTTTACAAGTTGACCCTTCAGAAAAAAAAGGTTTAAATACAAGCAGTGAAGTGGATGCACTTAGCTGTGTATAGTTACAGTACAAGCACTCATGTTTCACTTACAGGAAGCTCTCAAACGCTGATGTGTTAACCTCCTCAGATTAACACTGTGCTGTAGCTAATGCTATATTAAGCACAGTGTTTTGACAGTGTGTAGCTGCATGGAATCTCCCTCTTATTTGTGCCTGTTTGCCTAAAATTTGATTTTTCAGAAGTGGTGTTACACTAGCTTTGGAAATATTTACATTTTTGATTATAATAGTGATTTAGATTCAAGAGTCAACACCTTTATTTATCACAAACACAATTATACATAGTATAATGCGCAGTGACATGCATTGTGCACTTGAGTATAAAAAGAAAGATTTTTCAAAGATGTTCTAAAAGTTAAAAGCTATTTCAAGAAATCAATAAATGAATTTCATGTCTTTAAAACAGAAGAGCATTTCATGAACTTTATGGTCGCAGATATTCTCTATTTTAAGAAATCTAGTGTAACATAGAAACTCAGATTTGATTTTTTTTTTTCTAACAGAATTTTAAAGCTGACTGTATACAGAGTGTTGGTGATTATCCACATTTTGACTGTGATGAGAAAACAAAACAGGCTGCCAGGCTACCTTTAAAGTTTGAGATTTAACCTTTGAAACAGTGCAGCAACTCTGTGGATCATCCGAATTACCTGTTTATGTGGTGAAAATATACATACTGCAGGAGTTACACTACTTTGAACAGAATGCACGTAGTAATGGCTGCAGTATGCGTCTGAATCACAACCGGCCGACAGGATTTGGAGGAAATTTGCAGTTTCTGGCTTCAATAAAAAAAAGGAAGTGCCTGTGTTGAAAAAGCTCATCAAGTTGATTAAAGAGATTTTTTTTTGTCTTTGTGAAATTTTTTGGCCTATAGAAATAAAATGCATATTAAAAGCAGACACTGGTATTTATGTAATCACACTGTTGTCAGAGAAACAAAAATGAAAGAGGTGATTCAGAAATATAGAAAGCTGGAAAGTATAGAAGAGCTACAGACATTATGTCTTACAAATCTGATCAAAGTGACCACATTCAATTTAATTCAGTTCAGTTATTATTTTGCATTTTGCTTTCTTTGTAGCCTAAGTGCATCTGTTTCTATGTTGCCTGAAAGCAGAAAGAATGAACCATTAAACTTTATTTAAACAGATAAGCTATATCCACATAAGACTAAATCTACTCCGATCTGATTTTGGATTGCTGCAAATTTAATAATCATAATTGTTGCTATCCTGTAGTTAACATCATTTCCTATAGTGGATGTGCTTTGATTTCCATTGTGATATATTTTATATTATAGGACTTGTCATTGTCGTATTGGCAGTCTTTTAGCCACTCAAATTTGAAGTTAATTCTTTACTTTTTTTCATGACGAGGACATTGGTTTGACAAAAAGGAGATAGATTTTGAAAATACAGAACAAATGAGCAACACATACTTAAAACCGTACTGTACTGTACTATAATCTCAATGCGTGTGGCCACTTTTGTGTGAGTGAAGTATTGTTATCCTCTGATTGTTTGTAATGATTCCTCTGTAAAAGCATCCCCACTTTTCCCTCATTTCCCCTCCGCTTTCCCACTCTTCCCCTCCTCGCGTTTTTCCCGGCAGCCAGAATTGAAGTGTACAGCGCGTGTGTGTGTGTGTGTGTGTGTGTGTGTGTTTGTGTGTTTGTGTGTGTCTTATATACACACTGAGGGAACTTGATCCAGACCATGGCTTTCAGCACGGCGTGTAGGATCCCCAGAGTTTTGAAAGAAGACAGAATTAAAGCGAGAGAGACAGAGGGAGATTTGACCTCACTGGAGCTTTTCTGCACACACACACACACACACACACACACACATGTACATACACAGTGTGTGAGAGCAGCACTGAGTGGTAGGGACAGCTGTGGGATAGTGACATCATCTTTAGCTGCCGCCTCGTGTATTTGATCTGGCCAGGGAGGAAGATTGAAACTGAAACACCAGACTGCTCTCTGGGCCCACATCCTCTGCCAGAAAAACCGTGTGAATGTCTAAGTGTGTTTCTATGAGTGTGTGAAGGTATAAAAGTACCAGTAAACCACAACATCGAACCACACACCTCCTTCTCTCTCTTTCTCCATCTGCCTCCTGTTGTCTCTCTCCCTTGCTCCCTCCCTGCTGATTGATGACTTGTATATATTCCTTGTGGTAATCAGATCCTTTTCTTCCAGAAGTTGCTGTAAATACAGTCTGCTGAAGTGCCAGCGCTGCCAGGCAGACAGGCTGACTGTCTCTGGCAGGGATTTAGTCAACGCTGGCACCGTGCTGCTGAGGCCCCTGAGGGCATGAAGGAACACATGATGCCTCCATGTGATGAGATCAGCGCACGCTAGCTTCAGCGTGTATGTATGTCGGAGAGAGAGCAGGGGTCAACCAAGGTCTGTGTTAGCAGAGATGTGCAGATTCATTAGACATCTGACTTGATTTGAGCAGTAAATTAGCTGTTACATGGAAATGAGCGGAGCACAGAGGTGGTGCGCTGATGTGACTTTTTGCGGTTCAGTGAAGATGACACAAGTTGGAGCACGTGCACAAACCACACACGCGCACACGCACACACACATATACGTAAATACACACGTGAATGTTATACAATTCGAATGACATCTCTCTCAGATGACAGATACCTGCACAGTCTGATCACCACTTTAATCTCCCACAGCCTTCCTTGCTTACAGCTTTTCAGCACATTAGCCAAACCAGCTAACTGAGCTCTTCGTATGTGTGTGACTGCATGGTTTTAGACATTAGGAATGAAAAATGAAAAGCAAAACAAGCAACCACCACAAATACAGAATTCCAAGAAACTCTTGCATACTTAAGCAGTAGTTGAGGATCATTTGATCTGAATCTGACATAAATACACTATCGTTCAAAAGTTTGCTGTCACTAAGAAATGTCCTTATTTTTGAAAGAAAAGCATTTTTTTCATTGAAGATAACATTATTTTAATCAGAAATACAGTCTAGACATTGATAATGTGGTAAATGACTATTCTAGCTGGAAACGGCAGATTTTTAATGGAATGTCTACATAGAGGTACAGAGGAACATTTCCAGCAACCATCACTCCTGTATATTGGGTACGGTACATTGTGTTAGGTAATCATGTTGAAAGGCTAATTGATGATTAGAAAACTCTTGTGCAATTATGTTAGCACATGAATAAAAATGTGAGTTTTCATGGAAAACATCAAATTGTATGGGTGCCCCCAAACTTTTGAACTGTAGTGTACATTGGCTCTTTTATGGATATTTTTGTATTGTTTATTGGTTAACATTTACTATACACCAATACCAATATACACCATATGGTCAAAAGTATGTGGACACATTTGTCTGCATAGTTTTTGTACTTGTGGCCTTGAGCTGTTCTTTGTGGTTTGGGTTAGGCCCCTTACTTCCAAGAAAAGTTACAGTGCCGCGGCATGCAGTGATACTTTTCAAAAAGGTGTTCTAACTTGTCCTAATGTCCTCCTTCAACACGGAGGGAATATGCTGATTCCTTGGACGTAAAATCCTGCTATTCTGTCAAAGTTGCATTTCAAAGTTGATTAAAGATGTCAAAGTCGCATCTCTGTGACAAGCACAAAATTATCCTTTGGCATTGGTGACACCTCTGTCAATGTTTGATGCAAATGGATGTAGAGGAGTGTTTCCAGTTTAAAGAACCTTCATAGGCACAGTGGAGTGGTAGATGAGATATATTGTGTCTGAAATACGTTCATCATGTCTTCTTATTTATGCATGTTTCGGTGAAACATGTCAAGGTAATCAACATCTATGCACCTTATCTCTGAAAAAAGAACACAAAATTATTGAGATATATAGTGTCTTGGTTGCACCTTTATTTCACTTAATTTAACTTTGCGACTTGTTTCATTTGATTTTTGGTGTAAGGCAACAAAACTATAACTATAGATTCAGGAAAAGTTCATGTACCCTTTAACAACATGCACCTACCACCTGTTACATGGTAAGCTATTTATTACCTGAAAAGGGGCGAAGAGCATTTGGTTATGGACTCGTGGCATCTATTTCTGACATTCATGAATTTTTATAGGTCTGTCAGACCACCCAGTTTGTTGAAAAATGACACTAAAGGCTAAATATTACATTTAAATGTTGCGCCAAGGGGTCTTGACGAACCTGCAATGTATGTCAAGTTGGATGTGAGACTGGGCTCCCGTATGCAGAAAGTAGTTTTCCAAATTTGTTGAAGAATAAATTTATTGGCATATACAGTGCAATGATCTCAGTCCCACCGAACACATTTGGAATAAATGGGAAGCGCAACAGCAAGCCAGGCCTTTTCACTCACCATCACTGCCCAGTCTCACTAAAATGCTTAAGGCTGACTGAGGGCAAAACTCCAAAATCTTGTGGAAAGCCCTCCAAAAAGAGTGGAGGTTGTAATAGTTTATAGGAGTGGAATGAGATGCTGAATTCTTAAGTATAATATTCAGGAGTCTATGCATTTAGTTTTAGTGGCTATAAACTTTTGGCCTAATAGGCACCTTCAAAAAACTAGGCTCTCCAAGTAAGATATATTTATATGTTTATTTTGCTTTGGCAGTAGTGTTACCTCACTGTCATGCCAATAAAGCACATTTGAAGTGAACTGAATTGACACACAGAAAACAAGACAAAGCGACAGAGAGAGAGTGAGTCTAATGAAAGCGAGCAGAGGGCTACCACCCACTGGAGCAGACAACACACACTGTCTCACTCTGCATAAAGTCAGCATAGACACAAAAGGTACAAAAGCCATCTGGGCTAGGCGGCTACGCTACATCCAGAGACAATAGGGGCTCATTCATGCAGTCCAGCCCAGCCAGAGCCATCTGCTCTTGGTGAGAGTGAGTGGGAGAGGGGACCCCTGCACCTCCAGGACCCCCATAGCCTGGAAATACAGCAGGATGCTAGACTGAAATCAGCATAATTTTGGAACTGAGGTATGAAAATATGAATGAAGATGAGCCACTTCACAACATGAGCCAACACAATGGAAGTGTTCACTGAATGCGAAATGGTGTGAGCCTCCTACATTGGGAATGGGAGCATGTGTGGTGTTTTTCTGAGCAACAATGGTGAAAGCAGAGCAACTGTTACAACAGCAGGGGAGAGGATGGTAGAAAGGGAGAATGCATGCATGCAAACATCTACACAGATGCACACACACTGCAACATAGCAGCAGTCATTCATCACGCAGTGGAAAATGAACAGAGGCGTGAGAGAAAAATAAAGAGGCACTGAGAGCAGAAGCCTTTGACTTTTGTTTCATCGTGTGTGTAACTGGTTTGAAGACTTTATCTAGTGTTGTTTGAGCTCATAAGTATGGTAGATTTATGGAGATAAAGATCTCTCTCTGGCTGTGACCAGTCTGTACTTTGGCATGATGAATATTCAAGAAATGAAGTCATGTCACGCCACAGCATAACAACAAAGGAACCAGAAAGAGAACCCACATAGAAGCAAACCCACAATAGCACATACACGCATGAAAGCAGATATATAATAGTATATATATATGCATACAGTACATGCCACACATACACATTACGAACATGCAATCATGAAAGCATTGAACACAAGCACTGTCCTTTTAACATCACGCCAGGGGATTTCCCATTGAAATGTCAGCTCCCCCCAATGAGACTCAATAAGCCCCTTTGAAAGAAAACTATTGTGAGATGTTTATAACTGGATAATTTGGTCACAATGTGGTCAGTAGAGAAAAATGTTAAATATTGGTGAGTTTAAGAGGATTATACGCATGATCACTCTCAGCAGATCACTATTATTAGATCAGCTCATTTCTGTAAGTGGTGCAAGGATTTCTAAAAGCTGCTCTAATCAATATTTTTATCAATATATATTGTTGACAACAGATGAAATTACTACCAAAGAAAATTATTTTAATTGTAAGAATTTTAAATGTTTTTTACTTTGGTTTTGCATTGTGCGACTCTAAGTAGAAGTTACCACCCCAGCAACAGACAGACAATATTAACCACTAAAGCCAAGGGAACTGCCAAGATTCATTTGATGCAAATTAAAGAGTTGAAATTAAAAATTTGTGTCCAGGCAGCTTTGCTACAAGGGCAGTAGTGCACATGCTCAGCAGTAGAGAGCGCATTTTTAGAACAGAGTACTTCAAAGTGGAATACAGAAGTAGTATATTAAGAACTACGTGTCCGAGGTGTCCATGTGCATGCTTACATAGTAAAATAATCAGGGCTGAAGGTCAGAGATATACTTTCTGCATCTGCAAGGACACAAGGGTCTGAGTAAATTTCCTCATCTGCCCAAGTTCACAAGACTTTGCATGGACCCCTCTAAGGACGTCCATGTGTCGCCCAAAACTATGTGTCGTGCAGTCGCAGAATATGTAGGCACCAGTCGACTTCGCATTTAAGGAACAGAGTCCTTCTCACAGACTGAAATGTAGCATATCAACAACTATGTGTTTGTCTGTGCGTCAACATAGGAGTTTAATGAAGACTTGAGTGTAATATTTTACAGAAGTGAGTGGAGACCAAAATAGAGCAAAAAGGAGACTGACTATTTAACTTGCATTCTTGCATTAGGTGGCCAGAACTAGTTTCTCTACGTGTGCTGGATGTATAAAGCAAATACATGATTATAAGTCAATATTGTGTTGACAGCTCGTTGCACTGGCTCGAAGCCTCCCAAAAAACATTTAAAATGATTACAGTCATAATTATATTATTACATAATTATAATAATTATCATCAGGTTGAGCTAAAAGAGTTTACTAGTTTACATTTTCTTGTCATTGTCAGTCTGTTTTATGTGCTTTTCTATCAAAGTCAGAAGACACAACAATCTAGCACTAGTTAAACTCATAGACCAGCTCCCACATTTGCCTGTCATCAGCAGCTATTGTTAAACTGTATCAGACACAATGACAGCCTGTCAGCAGTCAGTATTTGCAGTTTCTATTATTTCAGTGTCAACGCCGTCAGCTAAAAGCTTTTGTGTATCCACTCTTTACTGACACGGACTGTTTACATGGTGTAGGTTGTGCAGACAGCTTAGCAATTTTTTTTTCAGCCCGAGTTAAAAGTGATTCAGTGAGAATTGTGTAGTTATTCAGGTGGGAGTGTGAATGCATGCAACTGTGTATCCGTCTGCCTTTAATTTCTGAGCTCAAACGTGGACAGGGAAACACCTAAGTTAGCGTGGAGACGTCAAGGCAGGCACTGATGAGAGATCCCGTGTCAAAATGTATGCCTTGCGTTAACGAGCGGTTTTGTTCTCAAAGACAACCATGCAGAGACAGAAAGTGTGGAAATCCCCGTCAGCTGCTGACAGACAGTTGTCAGAAGCCTCAGATTAATGAAGGATTCTCTCAGTCAGTCGATTCCCAAAGGCCGACACGGCTCACCCAGCACACCCCTGGGACTTAGGTGGCCTTTAAGTGGTTCGAGGTTACACGTAAACAGGAATTGCACTTGAACTAACAACTGCATGTATCCTCAAACATTTTTTTGGTTATTTTTGAAATCCATTCTGATCAAAGATACAAGTGAAATAGAGCTCTGCAAGCTACAGCGAATGTGACTTGATCTTTATGTGATTGTTAATTAATTCTGTGTGCAAAAAGATGTGTTTTTTTGCAGTATTTTGGAAGGATTGTGGTCTTTTCTGCTTGTACTGGCCCTGCGTTGAGACACAGACTACAGCACAGTGGCACAGAAGGCAGTAGAAAAGAAGAAATGTGTGTTTCATTTCTTTTTATTTGATTCTCTTGAATTTCCCTGGTGTCTAACTATTCAACTGAAGCTCTAAGTGGTGCCTCAGACAGACACGACAACTGAGGCACGATCTGGAAAATTTCGATCTTGGTAAAAGTAGATAATTCTCCAAAAAGTTCTTGCTGTACATGTTTGATATAAAAAAAAAAAAACACAGATGATGACACTGTAATTACATCCAATTGTTTAAGCTATATACCTTGCTTATTTGGTGGTGATCTCTTGTCCTACTTGAGAAGGAATGTCTGCATTTCAAATCATGCGCATGTGATTTTCATCAGACTTTATACATCCTTATTGCCAGTGAATCTGGAATTTTATTTCTCTGGTGAAACAGACGGTGAGTCAACTTGGAAGCCTTTAAAGAGAGCTTGTCCAACTTAAGCAGGACAAGTCCACCTGCGATTAACTCCTTTTTGGGAATAAACTGGCTGCCAGACAGTAGAGCTGTTTCCACAAAACTGCTGTAAACAGCCATTCTGATGACAGTTACTGGTACAAATTCAATCTGCAGGCGTTGAATTTGATGAATATATTTAAGTTGTGGACAAAGTGAAAATCATCAATGGCTCACTGTCTCAGCAACATCCTCCGTTTTTCAAATCCTGCTCATTTGAAGGCTTTTGAATGACTGCGATGCATTTGCAGGTTATCTATCACACATGTACATTCATTCAGAAAAAGCCTCCATCTCTTGCTTTCTGTCCGTCTTCTCTGTGCCGACCCGCAGGGCAGAAAGAGGTTTGTGACAGGCTTTGACAGGTATGGCATGGTGGCAGAGCTCCCAGCTGTCAAACAAGCACACAAACCAAGGAAAGCAGAGATAAATAGCACCAGTGAAGGAAAAGTGATTGATAGCTGAGCAGACTGGGATGGCTACATACATTTGACTGAAAGACACATTAGAATAATAAATTGCCTTCTGTCACTCCTCTATATGCTCTTTCCCTCCTTTTTCTGTATGATTTCTCACTTCGCTCCCTCATCTCTCAACACCTGGCCCTCACCTGGACGAGTGGCAAAACTGCACCAAACGGTTGCTTCACACAAGCAAATCCAAATACATCTCAAGTGCTGAGTGTTGAAACTTGCCCGAGCACGAGGGAAGTCGATCTGTGTGAGCAAAGAGGCTGCTACCAAGTACGAACTTGTAGTGAGGAGATATACAGACACAAGCTGGAGGAGAGTTTGGAAATGTGGAGAAAAACAGAGCGAGTGTTCAGGAAAGAAGTGTGGAGGGAGTGAGTAAGAAAGCAAGGGAGATGTGTGTGCGTGTGTGTGTGTGTGTGTGTGTGTGTGTGTGTGTCTGCGTGTGTTTTCTTGGTGAAAGACTGTTGATGGTTAGTTGGAGTGTGCTGTCAGGGCCCGTCACCTTGACAACCGGGCCTGTATTTCACTCACTTGTTTAAAAGAGAGATCGAGAGAGGCCCCTGGCTTCTAACCTCCTGTCAAACTCATGTATACATTCACACAAACACACCCTTTAACACACACACCCACGCAAACTCTCTCTCACACACACATAGCAAATTCATTCTCCCTATTCATATAGCTCACCCAGCTAGCGACTCATTTCGCAGAAGTTACACAACCTGTTGACGCTGTACTGAAACTCGCCACAGTGTGTTTTGCTCAAAAGCAGGAGCACACCTGGCAAGTAAGGTGAAAACAACAGGTACAGAAGGTCATGGGAAGCAACATGTTTCTATGCGAGTTTGGGTGTTGTGAGGCATGCAGGTGTGTTGGTTCTTATCTGTGTGAAAGCACGTGAGCGTATTGCCCACTGAGGCATTTTCTACTTCAAATCTGTCACCGTATTTCAGCAGACAGAAGTCGAGATCGCAGCGGCAGCCACAACAACGTCACAACGCACAAAAGACAGGATGGACAGATGAATGAATATGGGATGCACTGAGTACGTAGCTTGAAAGATGGATGGTCTAAATGGATGGATGATTTAAGTGACAAGAGAAATGACAGATGCTGCCGGATAAATGGAGGAATGACAGATAGATGGAAAGGCAGACAGATCCATAGAGATGCAAAGTGACGAAAAAAGGAGGAAGAAAGAAAAATGTAAGCAACGGATTATCTCTCAGGCAACAGGAGAAAAAAGACATCATATTCAGCAAGTAATTGATGGAGACACTGACCACCAAATCTGACTAATAGAGCCTTTATACATTTTATAGCTCAGCCTGAAGCCTGAAGTGTTGACAGCTTCTGAAGTAATTGAGAACCAGCGTCTGAACTAGTCCTGGCTTTCTGCTGGAGAGTGGACTTCCGATTTCTTCCACTTGACTGGACGGGTAGAAAGGCAGGATGGGATGGGGGGTCTGCATTCCCCTGCTTCCTTGCAATAGAGCCGACTGAAAAGCACAGATTCCCTCTCTTCTTGCTTTGCCTTGTCACATCTATCAATGCTGGGGCTGAAAGGCAGGACAAGAGAGCAAACGCAGAGCTCTTAGAGGCACACACACACTTACCATTAAAACACGCTCATGGGATTGAAGAGAGGGCGGAGAAGTTTGACTTATACATCTGTACTTCATAATTATGTTGCGTGGCTTCATAAGGGTTTTGTCAGGGTCTCGCTTTGAGTGTCGACATCTTGCTATTTATGTCCCTGATGTTGCCCATTTGTTTTTGCTCTTGTCTTGGTTTACTGTCTTTTGTCATTGGAGACAAACTGTCTTGTGGAGGCTGTAATATTAATCATTGTAGTGAATATTTATTGTGGATCCAGCGCACAACACAGGCATCAAGCAGTACTTTATATTTTTTCCTTTTAACTGTCAACACTTATGATCATTTAAATGTCACAGCTACAAAAAAAAAATCTACCCACAGATATGATTAAAAGAGCGAATACAGCTTCAGAATGATTTGAAATGTTGTTTTTACATCCCTGCAGACCTTTCTCCAGTGCATGTACCTCCCAGACGAAAGTAGTTGTCAAAGTAAAGATTTGGAAACAAATATTAAAAGCTCGCTCGCTTGTCAGAAAAAGTACAAACTGATTTTGAAAGCTAAATGACTCAAATTTGAATGCGTCAACCATTTAGTTTCTCACACTACTTTGTGGACTGACATTATACTTTTGTTTCGATGTTATTGTGTAGGATTGATTCAGGGCTTAAATGTTGTTGTTTTCCACATAAACGTATTATATCAACTATGAGTCATTTGGGATGATGAGAATATAGAAACACTAAGTAAAGCCTTACTTTGCTCTGCATGAATTCCACAAAATGTAGAAGACATTTTGCTTTGTGACATGTTGCACTGTCACACTGGAAGTAACCATTAGAAGATGGTGAATTGTTGAAGGAATGCACATGAGCACATGATCAGCAATCACAGTCACATCGTTTGTGGCATTCAAACATTGTGTCCTTGGAGGTTCAGTAAAAAAGCAGCTGAACTTCTGTTCTGTTCCTGAAAACTTTTAACCTTTCATTCAAGAGGCTTCTTCAGTTCGAGAGTTAGAGCTGGAGTTCTAGTAGCTGCTTTTTACTGAAGCTCTTAGGATTACTGTGACCTCGAAAACCTTTTGCTTACCACAGCTGGAAATAGTGGCTATCTGAGTTAAGGCCAATTCATGCTTTCGGCATCCATGTCAGCTTGATGTAAATTTCTTCATCTGTCAGGGTCCATATTTACCACCTCTGTTGATGTCCTGCTCAAAAATTGTGACTATATACTATGCGCACTACAAGCATGGCGACTGTGTTTGTACCAGGAAAACAAGCGGCACTCAAGCAATTGTAGCGAGACTGTACAAGAATCATCTAAACTTTTACAGTTTGTCGTTCAAAAGTTGTAATTGCACTAGTTGCTGCCAGAGCGGCTTTGATTTGTAGCTACATGGTTCTCAATGTGCTCAAATACAGGGGGAAGTTCTATATTCTCCAGAAATCCTGTGCTATGTCCACCCACTTTGCTTGGAAGGCAACACACTTCTGCAGCACTTTAGGAATTATTTCTGACACAGTGCTACAGCAGAACTAGTCACTATAACCTGTAAAAAGCATAAAGTCGCAGTCAGCCTTTTACAAACATCCAATCCTGTGTGTCTTTCTTTGTGACGGGCAATGCAGACCAATATATTACTCAAAAGTATGTATGTTGTATGGAATCGTCCACACCAGTCAGTGGATGAGGGTATAAAAATGATGAATTGGTCTTCAGAGTTGTCTAACCCTATTACCTTCTGTAAGCTCCAACCAGTGTGACGATTCTACTCTGATCTCTCTCATCAGCAAAATTTTCCCATCTGCAGACCTCAAAGTCTTTGACAGGTCGTTTTCCATCATTCTCATGTTTGATGTGACCATTAGCTGAAGTTCCTGACCTGTATCTGCATGATTTTATGCATTGCACAAGATAATTGGCTGAACAATTACATGAATAAACAGATCTACAGGTGGTCCTAATAAAGTGCTTGGTGAGTTTAGACCTTTTTGTAAGATTAGTTTATTATTGCACTAGAATATAAATATGGCAGTTTTATAGAGCCGCAAAGTCTGCTTAGGGAAATTGTCCAAGCGGATGGATGGGTCGACAAAACTCTGGACTTCAACACAGACAACCACTATTCATTTCCTGTTTTAAACCGATAGCCGGCTTTTTTTGTATTTCATTATGTTACTCCACTTTTTGTTACTACAGCCTGCAATCATGTGGACAAAGCTTATTATAACCCAAACCACAATGTATTCCAAACCTAATCAAGCTGCTTTATGCCTAACCAAGTGTTTACCAGAGCCTTGTCATAAGGGGTTACTTATTTTTGAAAGTGATTTCAACAGTGTTATTTGCAGCTACTCCGACTTCCATAACATGGAGGTTTAGGGAGGACTTGTTGCCGCTTATCACCAAAGTCAAACGGCTACAGCAACATTTGTGGAGCACTTTAACAGTGAAAGGTGATAAAATAGTCCAAGTCATGCAATATATCCAAAAACACTAATTGGTTATTTTCAAGATTAAACGATACAAACTTCACTGCTGCACCAACAAAATTTTTCTAGGAGGGATAAAGTTTTACTGCACACTTGCAATTTATGCTCTTTGGCATTGTAGAGCAGCAATGTTTTCCTTTCTTCAGGGATTATTTGTCAAGATTCTGATTTATCGTTTGTTTAGAACAGCATCTGCCAAAGATATTGCATAAACCGGATTGACTATAATTTTCTTTTGATGCAGGGACCAAGTCATCTTTGCAAAGTGTGCATCACAGTCTTAGCAACACTTATCATCTTTTAACTGAAGACAGAAAAGCATATTTTTTCCCTCCCCTTGTTAATGGATGAGGGCCAGCCAGGACGCTTCACTTGTCTGTCAGTGAGTTTGATGCTGAAATTGTTACAAATACACACATGCAAATAATCAGTTGCTTTTTTTTTTTTTTTTTGGCTTTTCACATGCACGCATAAAACCGACAAACACAAACACATGCCACACCCTGAAGAAACTTTGGACTTGTTGAATCATGCGGTTATAGTGAAGCTTTGTGAGTTTCTCTCATGTCACTCTTCACTGCACAGCTGTGGGACAAGAGGTGGTGAAAACTTAAAAGATGCAGTATAACCTAGCACACACTCATACAAACTACGCACAGACATAATCTACGTATACACAAGCTCAAGTTCGTGAACTGTTTGACACGCGTCTGCTGACCCTTCAGTCTCGTCCACACACACTTATTCAGGTCTCTTATTCATTAATCTTCATTTCAACACACACTCTGGCTGCCGTCAGCACATATGCTCCCAACAATCACTTGGCACTGTGCACTCTCTCTCCCACACACACACGCAGACACACACACACACACATAAACAAGCTCTCAGAGGGTGAGATCTGATTGCTGACACTGATATCAGGTCCCCTCCTGCTGCTGAGCTGTCCATCTGGTTGCCCGATCAGAAGACAGAGTGGGGTCCTCACAGTGGGGCTCCTGTCACTGTGCATTAGGAGCAGACTGACGGCGGATCCGAGCTGACACTGAGGATAATATTGGCATCAACAGAATCCTTTGGTGCCGGTATCACATCAGGATTACAGTGGAACATGATGACATCTGAGGTGGCCAGGTTGAGTCGTTTCGAGGGCACAGCGTTCCCCAATGATCCAATGGATCTTTTCTTGGATTTTTCAGGGATTTGGGCCACGTCCAAGGAACAAAACCATGTGGTCTGTGTGAGCTATTAGCAGGGAAACTGTTAAAAGCTAGGACAACCTACTTTCTTCTTTAATTCCCAATACAAGAAGTGCTACTTTGTTCTTTTTCATTTTATATCTGTGATGTGATCAGTGAGTTTTCTGAATCACACCCAGACTTCACGTAACATGTCATGTTGATAAAAAAATCACACCCTCTGCACAGATCAAGTGCCAATCCACTTAATTTTTATAAAGCTGTTTACTAAGATCTCCAATTAGTGGGAGCCCTGCAGTTGTTTGAATTCTGTCTCCAATAGGGATGACTGAATCCAGTCCTCTCTTAGCCTCTGATTCACTACAACAGAGACAAATAAACTCCAAATCTGCGTTTGGCCAAGCAAATCAGTGCTGTTGAATGATTCAATCCCACCGTTTATTATGGTTTTTACGCCATGAATTCCAAATGAAGGCCTGAGCACGAACAGGCACATAGGAAAAACCAGACACTTATGCTTTGTATATTTCTCTCTCTCCCACTTTCTGTCTGTAGGTACCTCAATAAATCTCCTCCTCTGAAAGATGAATTTAAATTCTTTATTGTAGTATTGTAATAAATGCAAACAATGTCTGAAAGAAATCTAATAAATGGTTCCCCCTGTTTTCAAATCATGGTACATTCATTCACAAATTGCACTGAACAGAGAGGGCTGTGTGGGCTGTAGTATTTTAGACCAGTGTCCCCAGCTGTGACTTGGCTGTCAGTGAGACATTTGGGCTGCTGGCTGGGGGTGACAGGAAGGTTTAGGTGTTGTAATCAAACGGCCCTTATTCCCTCCAGGCTCGTTACAACGCTCAAATTCTGCACTAATTGGCCAGCGAGTCCCATGGTAGCCAGGGACCTTGTCTGCCCACTAACCCCCAGAGAAAGAGGGGGAGAGAGGAGTTTTATTATTTTCAATTTGTAGCAATATATAACCTTTAAGCTGATTTTCCAGGCTTTTACAAAAGCATGCATCATGTGAAATGTAGCAGTGAAAAAAGTAACTACAACAGACTGAGTAAAAGCACGCATTCATTTGGAAATCTATTCCCATGAAATGTGCTGCTTGCAGTCAACATAACTTTATTATTACTCACTGACTCATGGGGTTGAACATCTGTATGTTAGTGATGTTTGCAATAGTTGACAACATGGGTTTCTTTGAGATTTCTCAGGGATATTGCAGATGGATTTTGAAACTAAATGGATACTGACATTGCCAGGTAGTAAAGATAATGGAGTATAACACATAAAACTGGATGATGCAAGCGTGAGTTTTCAATAATTGGAAGTGGGAAATAAAGAGTCTAACTTCATCTGCTCTACTATCTCTGCAACCTCCTCTTTTCCTCATCCATCCCCCCCGCCTCTTCACCTTCAATCTTCCTTGTTCCCTGGGTGCCTCCCTTTCTAAGGTTTATGGTTCGCAGTTCTTTGACTGCTGAAGCGTTACCCCCAAAGAGCAACAAACTGATCCATGGTCACACTTTATAAGCTGTCAGTTGAACCGTGCTCGTCGGCCGACAGGTGAGGAATGTTTTCATTCACCTCTCTGCCTCTCTGTAGGTGTCTCTCTCACATACACGGTTAAACGCATCTTTTTCCCTGCACCTGGGATCAGCACTTTAAAGATGAAAAGAAAGGGACGGCACAAGACAGAAGATGAGAGGTGGAGAAGAGCGGGGAATATGATCCATCATCAGACGGGTCTTTTTCTTTTCAGCTCCGGCCCACCCTTGTTCCTGTGGGGTGTCCTTGACTCAAAGAGATGACATTTGAAAGTTTTTTCTGATCTTATACCACTATCAACGGGACGCCGTAATTTGTCTCCGCCTTCCAAAACCTTTATGAGATTTTTGGAAAAATAAATCAGTTTTATGATCGGACAATGCCATGGCTAATGTTTGGATAGGTAGAGGCCCACATACCACATACCTGCAACATCACAAGTAGTGTTGTCAAGTGTTGTCAAGACCATCTAAACAGAGACCAGGTCATGACCACAACCAAAGACTGAGACAAGACCGGGACCTTGAAACCATGTCCAGACCAGTGCAAGTTCAATATTGCATGACACCCTTGTAAAGCATTGCAGTGGTCCACTAAAACCAGTGCCTTGAAACATACAGTAAGATGTGAAGAAATTTCTGAAGAGTAACAAAAAGTTCAATCAGAAATGAGTCATGTTTCTGTTTGCATTTGAAACGGGAAGTTTCACATCACAGCACAATGATGATAGATGTAAAACCATTCTACAGTACAGAATGATCTGACTGCACCTAATTATCACTTTTTCTATAGGGGGCAAAAATGTTCTGGCTCGTTTATGGTACTTTAAACCAGTCACAATAGTAGTGGGTGGGCAAAGGATGCAGTTTCAGTGTCCCCTCAAAATAGTAGAGTTGTTTTGATGGAACATTTGCATGCAACGAGACAAGCACTGTGATTTAAATGGATAAACCACCAAAGAACAACTATCAAGGGCGCCTTACTGCACAGTCCACATCCACAGCATAACTTTACATTTCACCATTTAGGTTGCTAGTTTGGAGTTTGTTGTGATTATTTCCCATTACTGAAGGGGATTTTGGAAATGGTGGCACATTGGTTAGCTGAAAATGCAACTAAAAGTATTCTTGGAAAAAACACTTTGTTAAGGTAAAGGGACATTTGTCATCATGGTTCCAGTAATAACCACATGTTTACGGTCAGGGACTGACTACAGTCATCATTAAAAATAAAATATGCTGACTGTAGGTTAGAAGCAAAGAAACAAACAACAACCCCCCACCAATGTTTTGTTGTCCCATCCAACCACCCCAACCTCCTCATGTCTAGACTTTTTTTGTGGTCCTAAAACAGCATTTTCACTGCTGCTACTGTTGAAGAAGAGTCACCACTCCTACTTACTTAAAAAGTGCTGTCACTTGAAAGTAAACATGTCATTTTGAGACATTTGCTGTTTTATTTTTGGTACGACAGACTTTCCAACAAGCAGCAGCTCTGGAAGCAATTTCACTGCTAATCACAGGAGAAACTTTTGAAGCTGAAACGACGGCTAAATACGGTTTCTCCTGCAATTTACGCTTGCCAGACAACCAGGAGTTAGCTTCTTGTGTTGATCCATATTAACTGTGAATTTGTTAGTGACCATGCAACTGATTAGTGTATGTTTCATGAAAGATCAAGTTTCTCTCTCTGACTCATTGCCCACCCAGGAGGCATCATGGGTAGCTGCTAGCGGAAGAGGGGGATTGTGGGAAAACACAGGGGCCTGGGGTCAGAGTGTCACCATTGCTCAGTGTCCTGCGGCCGCTTTGCCAGTCCACTCCCACATACATGCATGCAAATGAAAATGTCTCAGCCATCAGCTTGGATGTGACATCAGAGTTCTGACAAAGACAAGCTGGCCCAGCAGTCTCAGTTTTAACAAGCTCCAGCTGAGGGTGGACGGAGGCCACTGTGAGTGTGTGTTTAGGCTGGTACCCGCAGTGACACAAGGCAGCCTGTATATGTGTCTACTCCTTCATTTCCTGTTCCTGTGAGGCAGACTTTCCTCTCACAGAACATGGCAGCTCACCATTGGGGGGCAAATGGGCCTGCTGCTGTGACTGAATGTGTGCGTCAGTGTGTGTGTGTTCCCCCTACCAACGGGAATGAAAAGTTGTCCACACAAAATGGAATCAATCGCACTTGTTGCTGATTAGGGAGTGACTCCACCCCCGCGCTCTACTACCTCCACCTCGTCCTCGTTCTCCAGTTCCTCAGCTGTGAGTGATTAAGTCGAGGGTAGGGTGGCGGAGGGGTTGGAAGGGTGAGAAGAGGGGACAGGGTACTCACTCACTGGCTGAGTAATGGCTTCCAGAGATCCCTGACTCCATGGCTCTGTACAGCACGAGGGCTAATCAGGAGTGACGGCTCGGCCCGTTTGGACAGTGTAAAGGCAGCCCTGCTCCTGTCAGGCACAGACATGGACAGCCACTCTCCCCCTCCTTCTCCCTTCACCACAGGACTCCAACCGCGAGGCCGCTAGCCCTGCCACAGCCATCTGACAGGGAAATGTTGGCTAAGCAAAGAAAGGACAGGGAGAAGAGGAAAAAGCAAAAAAGGGGGAACAATTCAGGCAGATTTGAGGTTGAGAAAGAGAAAATGCAGCCAACAAATAGCACACAGGGACATGCATGCAGGGCCTATGTACAGGGGAGCGGTTGATGCGGTGTGCTGCTTTCATGTTTGTGCGTGCTTCTGTGTCAGATTGACTGTGAGTGTTTAATGGAACCTCTGAGCAGCTGGGGAAACCCATCGTGTTCATTTAACAGTACAGATCTCAAGAAAAGCAATACCGAGGTTACTGTTTCTCGTGTATGTGTGCGCCCATGCTGCATGTGTACGTGTGTGTTTTCTAGGGTTATGATGCGGTCTGCTGATTCGTGCTGTTTCCACGGTGATTGGTTTCCATCACGCGTCCGAGGGCTAAACCATCGACAGCGCTCTCTCTTTCCCCGCAACCTGACTTCTTTTCATTTTTCAATTTCACTTTCATCAACTGCTGCCGCCTGTTTTTTCATTTTTCTATTTCCAGCCGATGACAGAAAGCGTGTGAAGTGTGAAATTAGAAAGAGCGTCTGTAAATAATGGCGTGTAACACGGAGAACACACACATGAACAAACACGTACGAACACACATATACTCTATTGCATAAGCTACGAGACAAAATTCATTACCTTCAAACTGAGTGATTGGAAAAAAGTGAATTGAATGCTGAGACTTGCTTCCAAATGACATAATTACAAACAGCAGATAATAGTGGGACTTCTTCTTATGACTTTATCAAATGGGAATTCAGAATATTGTAAATTAAAAAAAAAAAAAAAACATGCAAAAAGAGCCCTGTGTTACTTTTTACTTGGCACTGAATGAGACATTATGAGCTTAAGTGTGTTATTCCATCGTTTTGGGGTCCTTGTGTGAAGGAGCCCCTGTTCTATGTCGCTTTTTTTGTCACATACACCCACTCTCACACACATCTTGTTCCCCCACCTGGGTTTAACTGTCTGACAGAGTGAGATGTTGGCGAGGTGGAGGGCTGAAGAAGGAGGTCAGGGGCGCAAGGGCAGTCAGGTCCCTCAGACGTCCATCAAAATGACAGGTACCCCTGCCTTAAAACTCTGTGACCCACCCCAAAAATCTAGTTTCCCTCCTTTTTGCAGACACACAAACACGCACACACACACACACACACACACACACACACACACACACACACACACACACACACACACTGAATTACCAGGCCTAAAAAGTAGCCCCGCAGCGAAGGAGACCAGCTCTCCGCAATTAGGACATTCTGCGGCCATGAAATCATTCTGAAAATTAGCTCCAGGAAGCAAGAGGAGGGAGACAGAGTCCTAAAGAAAGACAAAAAGAGAGGAAAAAATGTGAGAGTAAGAAAAGTGGTGAAGTTAGGGGAGGAAGAAAGTGTTCTGGATCTCCTCAGCAGTCAAACAGACGGACCACATGTGCTGGCAAGGCGAGAATGAAAGAATTTAGAATTATCCCAGATAATGACGGCTGTTAAGATTAACAATTAATCCTCTGGCCTCATGACACCTTAGATTTGGATCTGGGGAAATGACTCTAAGAGGTGCGAAAGGCCTCAAACAAGGACTCAGTCAGCTGAAATACACCCTGTGTTTATGTGTGTGTGCCTCTGGTGCCTGACAGTGTCCAGGCCTCACGTCCTGACAGGAGAAGGAACCAGGGTTCGGATCTCGGCTCATGACTGAAGAGACCTGCTCTATGTTCTCTGTTCGTATTAGACTTGGCTACGGCAATGTCTGCTCTACATTCTGCAGATCTGCGGTGCTCCTGTCGCCTCTGGTTTACCCCACTGTGACCTTCTGCCATTACACAAACAGCATCTGCCAGCGATCAACCCCTGACAAGCCCTAAGTAACGGTGGGACAACATTACCCAGTGCCACCCCAACCCTCAGGCCATCCTGTCTCATAAGCTAAACATTTGGGAGATAGGCTTGGGGATCACTTGCTGCTGGCAATTTCTACTAACTTTAGAATAAATGGATGTGCGTCTGAGCTAGTGTGTGCATGTGTCTGTGTGTGTGTGTGTGAGAGCCCAGCTGTGGGTTGTTAGTAGTGAACTCAGCTCAGTGGGGAAGGGGCACCAGATGGTTGGCGAGATGGAACGATTGAGAGTTGAAAGGAAGAGGTGTAAATCGCAATTAGAGAAGACAAAGAAAAGCCTTCAGAATTGAGAAATGTGGAGAAATTGCAGAGCCCAGCACAGACATGGTCCTAAGCGGGACTTTCCATTGTCGTAATCCAGTAGAATCCTGCAGAGACAAACATTTACGCCTAAATAGACACACAGTTGCTAAGAGGTCGATACGCAGCAGCTTCATTATGCTTGTCTTTACCCAGCTGTAGGCATGTGTCTGCAGTACGTGTATTCCTTTTTGTGCATCGTTGTGAATGTGCAAATGCAAAAATATTGTGTCCATTCCCTCTTTTTAACATATTCTTAGAATTCCTGATTTTCCCATGAAGCTCCACTTATCTGAGGGGGGAAAATAAGTGGACATGCTGTTCCAAAGTTCTGTAGTCTGGGTCATGTATCCTTACAACAACATGTGTTTTTCTCGACATGGGGAAACTCTGACTGTCAAAGTGCGGATCACGCGATCTGGTGAGCTGCTAATCAAGCCATGGGAGAGGTTGGGAATTCCTTGGGAGGCAGACAATGGAGGCAGTGCTGTGTTTTTGTGGTATCCGGAGCAGCAGGCGTTGAGAAATAAAGTTCAGCTGAACAGCCAGCCACACACACACACACACACACACACACACACACACACACACACACACACACACACACACACACAAACATTTGGCAGAAGAAGTACCCATCTTGATTAAAGGCTGTATGCTTGATGTATGTTTCTGCTGATGACATGCTTCTTTCCCAGTGCTGTCAGCGTGTATGGACATGTTCACTTTTCTTCTGAGTGAACTTGTGTGTGTGTGTGTGTTGCTGTGCATGTCTCCAGTCTGATTAGCTGCTGTTTCTTTCAGGTGTCCCTTGTCCTCCTGCTCTTTAATCAGAGTTGAGGCCCCTGCTTTAGCCGGAAGGAAACCCTGTTCCAGGAAGTGCCTGTCTGATGCTGTGCAGCTGACCTCATTGTGGCCGTGCTGCCAATCGGACATTCATTCATCGAAGGAAAAGGAAAACCATTTTTGTCCTTTGTCATTCCAAATACAGTTACTGTAGAGTCCTGTCCTGAATGGGAGGCTCCTGTGCGTTTGTTTTGTGCTCGGTGATGGACCTGTTGTTGATGGACGGGACAGAAATACACACCAGTTTCACTTCATGACTCAACACCCCTGCATAAAAATTTCTAAGAATGTTCCTCTTTTTTAAAAGAAATCGGGTGAAGCCGTGATGCTGAAGTGCATCATGGGTCAACGAGCTTTCACTCAGGGCGCTGAGTGATGATGTCATACTTAGGAAACCACCAGTGGGACAGCAGGAGGGAAAATAAGAACTGTAGCATGAAAACAGGGGAAAAGACAGAGATTGGAGGCGACGGTTATGATGTGGGAGAGTGTTTCTGGGCGCCGGTGCTGAGAGTGTGCAGTGCGGTTGCTGGCGGGCTGAGGGTTTTTAATAAACAGCCTGTTGAAACATGACAGGACTATTGGGTGAAATCATGGCTGTTTTACTGTGATGGCTGCTATGACTCCCTGAACTTGGGAGTCAAAGCAGATCAGGACAGTGTAAGTGCAGGAATGTCAGCTTTTATGATTGTCAGCGGTGACACATTTGGCTCTTTTCGAGTCGGACCAATTGGTTTGCTCATTTCTGAGTAAGAGATATCATTACAGTTCTTATACAATCTAATAGGAGCTTGTCCTTGTCTACCAGTCAGGAGATCAAGATAAATATTTGTGAGATTGTTGGACAGCGTATGAAACTCCCTTTCCTACCATTTTTCCAAAGATGAAATTGTGGAGGTGGTATCTGACTGTGTTTTCACTATTCTGAAACCAGCAGTCTACTGTTACAGGACTGGCCAGGTCCGCTAGTGTATCACTATTATTTAACTTTAACTTTACAGTCTTCAAAGGGTAACTTATCTTACACACTCACGACCATGACTGCTACAAAAGGAAGTGTCCACACATTATCAGTTATTGCATACCACCCCTCTTTATGACAGCTGGCTGTCAACATGCATTTGAATGTAAACATACATCAGTGCTATCAACACTTTTGCCTTCATTTTCAGATATTTAGCAGCTTGATCATTCATGCATCTGCACGTAATCACTCCAAACAGCCAGTGTGCCAACTGTGTAAACATGATCTTTAACAAGATGGCATCATATGTTCCGATTATTTTGCACTGAGGCTAAAAATAGACACAGTCGGGCATTCGCAGTGGTTGCTACTAATCTCTGTAAAAGTTTATCATTCTATGTTAAAACTGCTCAGACTTTAAAAACTTTTAAATCACTGCTTAAGACCCACTTCTTTTTGTTACTGTTTGATTCAAGTAAAGCCTGACACCCACCTCCATCTATTGTTTCGTTATATTTTTATTCCTATTATTTTATTGATTTCACTTAATTTTGTCTTTTAGTTCTGTTTTCTTTTTTTTTTTTAACTGTACATAGCTTTGGTTCTACTCCTTGCCTTTAAATGTACTTTCTGAATTAATTTGACTTTGACTTTAATTACGTTATTATCAAAGCAACCACCTCTATTGTTGAAGAATGAAGCCAACACTAATGGCCACTTGAGGTTAGCTCCAAAACCATGTCAGTCCCCACAGACATCCATGTTAAAATACTTAACTTTACAGCAGAGTAGAAATGTATTTACATCCTAATACAAAAAAACTGTTTTGGTCACTATAATTTTCCTGCTCGTGACAACTGTATGAAGAGTACATTTTGACATATTTCAGCTTATTAAATAGTATTATGATATAAAGTTCCGCATGTTTAAGGGTGTGGCTGCTTTATGTAGTATGTGATGCGGCTTTAAGACAGTCTACGGCTCAGAGACGTCTGCATTGTCTGCCTCAAATCCACTCACACTTTACTTCTTTGCTCATTTTTGGATTAGCAAGGAGTTCAGATAAGTCAGAGCCACAACACTGACCTTCAAAATTGCTCTTCAAGACACCAATTATAACATCACAGATGATTTGTATGTCTTAATGTCCAGACCATAGTTAGTCATTTATGTCATGTGTTTGCATGCACTCATATTTTTTCTGTTGACATTGTATACAGAAATGTATCCATCTCCCCTTCTGTTCCCCAGCTATTGTCTTAAAAAGTGTTTTTGCATAACAATATGATGTCACAGTGAAGTTGACCTTTGACTTTCTGGGTATAAAATGTCATCGCTTTGACATTTGTGTGAAATTTTATCATAATTACCGTGTGAATTCTTGAGTTACGGCCAAAATTGGGTTTTGTGAGGTCACGGTGACTTTTGACTACCAAATTCTAATGAGTTCATCTTTCAGTCCAAATGAAGCTTTGTGCCAAATTTGAAGACAGTTCCTCCAGGTGTTGAAGAGATATCACTTTTATGAGAATGGGATGGGTAGACGGATGAATGGATGGATGGACAGAAAACTCAAAATCATAATGCCTCTGTCCACGGCTGTCACCAGCACAGAGGCATAAGAAACACTTTCAGTTCACTGTCAACACACCTTAAGGCACTCGCTGCCATTACAAAACAGATTCCTCATTTCAGTGGTGCGGTTGTCAATTGGCCGTGGCAATACTGCAACTATGGAAAACCATCAAAACAGAGTATACCAACCACCCACTCACGGCACTCAGTGCTTCCAAAGGCAATTTGGAGGACAGAGAGGATGCTGATGCGAGCGGAAAGCAACCTTGCCTACCCCAGTCCCTCAGCAGACGTATTATGCTGCTGTTAGGGTGAGGGGTGAGAGGTTATAGGGGAGGGGGAGGGTTCGGTGCTGCAGGGAGGAGGCTGGCCTCTGGATGACGGCTCTCTCCCTCATCAGTACACCAGCTGCCGCTGATGCATACACACACATGCTGACATTCATGCGTAAGCACACTCGCCACATTAACCCACTCAACCTCCGTCCCCCCGAGCTCTGAGCACTTTGTTTTCAATGAGGACTTTTTCACCGTTTGATGCCAGCATTATTCAACCTTTTTTCATGCAGGTGCTTCATGTTTTTTCCAGATCTGTCCTGAGGTCACAGTTTGACATTTAACTAGTGTGCTGGGCTCTCTGTGGTGGCTGACATCTTGTATTAAATGAGCACCGGCCTATATTCCATGGAGATGCCACATTGAGCAGGAATGACACCTGAGTTGCGGCTCATATGGTCTGTTGTGGTGTGGTGGCACTATGGAGATGCACCGGGTGCTGAAAGGCTGCAAGAGGTGCAGGCCTGCAGGGCAGTTGTTAAACACACTGTGACTGAGGGGAGACAGAGCAAGAGACGGGGCTACTGTCAGAGCTTAAGCGATGCACAAAACTGAAGTAGAAAAACTAAAAAGCAACTGCCAAGGACGGAGGGAAGGGAAATTATTTTGTTGTTTTAAAAAGATCAAAGTTCATTTTTAAAGATTAGACCTCAAAGTGTGAAACATCTGCACGCTGGATCAAGTCTAATCAAGCTGTGATCAAAGCTCTCGCATCTGTGGGAAAGGAATTGCATATCTTGGGTGAAGAAGGCATATTCCTGATTTCTTTTCTGGGGGTTTGATGTAGGTCTGAGCCGTCAAGGTGATGGAAATGAGCACAGGCGCTGATCCGTGGGCCCGATCGACACGTGTGCTGGCCCGTGAGTGCTCCGAAGATCTCCCCTTCTCCTCCGCCTTCTCCTTCTCTGTCATCTCTCCGTCTCTCCCATGGTTTCCTCCCATGGTTTATTATTACGGTATAATCGCTTCCATCTGCCTGTCAAGCCACCGGGTAGACGGAGATCAGGAACAAAAGACAGTGAGAGCAAGAAAGAAAAAGAGGGCAGGAGGGATTTTTCTCTCCAACACAAACACATCTCCTCCCTCCTCTCAAAGTCCCTCGTCAGAACAAATCCAAATGCTGCAGAGTCACTTTTCCCTCTCTGTCCAGGATATTATAATTCAGCATGACTTCTGGACAGCTTCATGCACAATTAGGAATTCAGCAGCTCTGGGCAAGAAAATGTGATTCAAATTAGTGCTGTATTACATTACTATTTACTTACGATATCTCCTGCCATCTCACACCCTTTCAGTTTCTCTTTGAGGCTGTCTCATGTGTGCATGTGTGTGTGCATGCATGAATGCACTTACACGTATGATGTATACACATACCCAGCAGGAATCCGTTTATGTTCCAAAAGTGGTTTCCTATTTGAATTCCTACAGACTCGCTGCGTCGCCGGTTGCAGCCAACAACACGAGCTTGTTATGTAGTTTCAATTCCCCAAATCACATGGCAGTGACCGGTAGCAATCAGCTGTGTTACAAACAAATACGTTTGATGTGTACATCTTGGGTCAATGAGGGGGCAAGGGAATACTCGCTCACAAGCCACACAGGACCCCGGTCCTCTGATCTCCAATCAGATTATCCCATTGTCCCAATTACAGCCAATCAAAGCCAATTAAATCCAATTACGACCAATTACGGATAATTAGAATGCCCTGGAGATTGATAGCTCGGCGAGATGGGGCAGCAGGCTGTCACTTCTAGAAAAAACTGTGACACTTGTCTTTTTTTTCCATCGTTCCTTCAATCCATCTCTGTCCAAATCATAGTGCTGGATCTTTCCAACGGATGCCCGCTGACTTCAAAAAGACTTCATGATAACAAGGGAAACTAAAAATATAAATAACACAAGACTCTGCCTCTCTTTTGCCTGTGCGCCCGCCATTTCTTCTAAATTATGGAGGTTCCCACTGAAACTCTGGAACACTAAAATGAATGACCAGGAGTCTGCTGTGTGCTCTAACCACTGCCAGTTCAAGATGGTTTTCCTTGCTGCTTTTCTAAGACATATGACCACTTTGATTGTCAGCCATTCACCACAAAACAATCCTCTCTTTCGGCAGTTGGGTATTTTGGTAATGTGGTTTGCAGGCTTCAAGTATGAGAAGGCAAAGACCTGCTTTTATTCCCAATTTCAGATCATTTCCAAAGTACTGTTCTTTAAAATATCAAATGCCATGCCCATGTACTTTCTGGGGTTTCCCTATTTGGTGAATGTTTTCGCAATAGTTCAAGCCCTCTCACTGGGTGCTATGGAATGTCTATTGGCTGTGTTATTGTATGGCTTTGAGTTTCGGACTGCCAGGGTGCTGATGTTTGACTTGGGTTGATATGAGTTATATGGACACATATTTCCATCTTCTAGACAGTGCCGGGACATAGAGAAATGTGGAAAATGAAGCAGGTCTTTACTTTAAACTCAAGCTGACATTCTTTAGCACCACATGTCCATCGCTTTTGTCCATCTAACCACAGGGCTCCTGTCAGTCAAAAGGTCAACCTCTGACCACTTCATGCCCTGCCTCTTTTTATCATTCAGTCCACTTAAGGTAGTTATAGCATAGCCTTTCATTTCAGCAATTCTGTTTTCCATTCCACAGAGCAACTGATGTTATCTTTTTGATTAAAATCACTGCTCAGATATTCAGCTTTAATGGCTGACAGAGAATAATGAGGCCCATTCGAGAAAAAGTCCAGCCAAGATAAAGTGCGCACCGTAGTCTTTTGCTGTTTTGAGCATTTCGAAGACTGAAATAATTGCTTCAAAACACTCACATAAAAGCTTCCTTCTGTTTGACTTCGTCAGATTTCCAAGATATTGCCTGCAGGGTGTTCTCTCTGGATGGGAGCTGAGCAGGACTGAAATAACCTCAGCCGCAAAACCTACATGGTGACATAACTTTGGATGAACCTCGTTGCTGGTCATCAGATTGAAATTCGGGTCGCTTTTTCATTTTTAAACAGTAATCAGCCTTTTTCTGCATGTGTCCTGTTCTCTGTCACACATTTAACTCTGTTCTGTGGTTCCTTCTTGGGTTATATAAGTTCATATTCTGTATATCTGTGTGTGTTTGGGGTGGGGGGGTTCAAAGGAAACATGGAGGATAAACAAACATGCTTGCAGAACCATTGAAGGCCCAGCACTGATTACATGGCTTAGATTGACTCTGCCTTGGTTTATTTGTCTATGTCACTGAGATAAACATCACAGTAACCCTGCTACAAGAAAAATGAGCCCAGGGGAGGATTGACACTGGTAAGCATAAAACATTCACGCATTTGTACCTGCTCCGATGCAAAACACACCCACAAACACATAGGCCCTCTCTATTTTACATACACATGCATTCCTTCATGCCTTCCCTGGCCCCTGCAATGAAGAGACCTCTTTAAGAGCTGTCAGTCAATGCCGGTCACCATGGAAGTGACTTGAGCTCACAACAAAGCCGCTTAAGAGTTTCTCACAAGGCGAAAGGAAGGCACACAGAGAAAAAAAACAAAGACGAAGACAGAAACAGACTGCGAGAGATTTACCGGGAGACAACATCAACGCTCGCGAGGCAGATAGATTGACTGACTGAGCGAGTGAGATGCCACACAGATGAAGACGGATTGAATGGATGTGATGGACAAATGAGACAGAAACATATTGCGATAAAGAGGTTGGGAGGTAGAATTGTAGCAGAGCTGGCAATAAGAAGAGAAGAGGCTTGAAGGAGAGGGGAAGCCGATGTAGCCAGGGTCTTTAACCACAGCTGGAAACCAACTCCCGACTAATGCCACATGTATACTTAAAAATATTAAGTTAATACAGAGACACATCCATGTATCTGAGGAACCTGAGCGTTTTCTGTACATTTTATTTGTTGAAAGCCAACTTGGGTGGTGGTGATTGGCTGAGGTGGCAAAAAAAAAAAGACCAGAGGGAGCGTGGGACAGTGGGTCAAGAGGTGAGGGGTCAGCGGGTCCAAAGGGGGCCGGGGCAATGGGCCTGTGGCAACGGGGTCAGATGGGAGTGTGGGCCTCGGGCAGAGTGCCAGGCTGAAAGGCACTTGGGTGGGCTCACTGTGGGTCTGTGGGGAGACAGGGGCACAGAGCAGAGGGTGGAGGTCCAGAGGGTAAGGGTGGAGATGCACACTGGAGGATTTCCTAAAGCCAACTGAGCACCAAAGTGATCCACCCGTGTAATGTTTTCAAAATGCGATGCTCCAATAAAACTCACCCCACAATCTATGCCAAGAAACCACTAAGTTTGGGTGGAATAGCTTCATGTTGAACAAAAAGTGCTATAGGAGTGTTTCTATTCAAAAGTGTAGTTGGAGTGGAGAAGAGAAGAGGGGGATTTGTGTCCAGAATAAACTGTTTGACATGAGGAATACCACCCCTGTAGCTCGCCTGTACCCCTGTCTTTCTCTCTCACACACACACACACACCTACACATACACAATCTGGAGTCCTTCTCACACAACCCTGTGCCTTTTTAGACTCAGTTTAAAACACTTTTCATCCCAGTTTTGACTGAAAAGCCCAACTGAGAGGCAGTCAAGCTGCTCCTTAGGACTCAGTGACACAGTGATAGAAAGCAGCACAGAGCAGTGACAGACAGAGTGAAAGGGAGAAAGAGAGGGGAGGAGGAGAGACAGTGAAAAAAGACAGAGGCCTTCAGTGGAGGGCGAAAAATACCCACGGAGAGAGAAAGAAAAAGACTTGCTTGAAAAGAGGGTGAGAAGATGAGAGAGCCAAAGAGAGTCAGAGGAAGGGGAGGCCAAGAGGAAGGAGAAAGAGCGAAGCACAGTGCAAAAAGGGGAAAAAGTGAGTGACTTAAAGAGATTATTTTCAGGTTCAGAGACGTTCTTTCTGGCTGTTTACTGACTGTCACTCAGTGCCTGGCTCCTAGGGGGAGGGACGGCTGGCTCTCATTGGTGTCATTCACCTGCCAATCGGCCTGACAGGCGGACCATAGGGCCCCATGTTGTGGTGCGGAAACTGTCTGTCAGCCACGCAGCAGCTGCGTATGACATCATCCAAGATCAGGTTTGCAACACGCATACACAACTGTACGTGTGCGACAAAGAACATACACACATGCATGTTAAACTTGGAAATTTGGACAATGGAAATAACACACCCTCAACACCTTTCGCTGCCCAAAAACGTACATGGAGACACACACAGCTTGACTCCCTGTGGATTGTACCTCATGGCCTTGCCAATCCCCCTGGCTGTCCTCCCCTCTACTTTGCACCCCAAAAGTCCTTGTTATTGGCAGGGAAACAACCTTAGGGCATCTGTGCACCAGAACTCACACACACATATTCAGCTGCACACGTGACAGCCAGACAGACAACCAAAGGGGATAGGCAGATTTGTGCATACATCTTGGCTGTAATTAGGCACACACATAAACACACGCAAACATAGATGAAGATCAGTGCTTGAATAAACCCTGTCTCGTTTACCTTGGCTCACGCGAACATGCGCAGGACACACACATAGCTCGCATGGAGACGGCTTGGCAACAAGACAGCACCCATCTGTTTAGAGCTAATTTAACATGGTTACTAAAACAAAGGAGACAAAGGCCCGTCTTGTGAATAATGATGAAGTGACTGTCAACTGAAAAACACTTCTGGCTCTTGTGTATGATTTACTCTGTCCATCTCTATTGGTTTAAACAGCACAATGCAATGTTTTGCTTGGAACACTGACACGAATCAGTGAGTTGTGAGATCTTGCTTTTTTACTTGTTCTATGTGGGAGAAATTAGCTTCTGATTCTCAAATTACCACAAAATGAATTTATATCACTGTATTCTAAAAGTGGTTTATATGAATAATATATTGCAAAAAGCACAGCTTTTATAGCATGATATAAAATGTTGTTTCTGACCAGTTAATGAACAGTAAAGGACTGATGTTTAAATTAACATGACAGTATTGACTGAATGAGTATACTGTCCAATTTAGATTTGGCACAGTTTGATGTCCCAGTAGAAAAAGCACAGGTGTAAATAATAAAACTATGACTAAATTCCATTTGGCTGCTTCGTTTTCAGGTTTCCTGTATTGTGCATGTGGTCACATTATCACGTCTTACTCTTTCAACATCGCCATCGTTAACATCAAAATATCTGCTGCAAAAATGAGCTCAAATGTGAACTAACTAGGGGTGGAATTTAAATGATGTAACTGAAGTGCGTTTAAGGTATTTGTTCTTTCCATAAGGATTTTTTTTGCCTCTTCCAGGTTGTGAACTGCATGAGAATCAGGTGGGGCTTACCTGTAATAAGACATGAGCACCCCTGACAAGATTAGGTGTGAATTATTGACAATATGCTATTCTTGCCATTCATTCTTATTTTTTTGCATCTTCATCATAGTGATAATGCATACAATTAGGCTATTATTGATTGATGATTCATGGATGAAAATGTTTCATCATTAATTCAGTTCAATAAAGATATTGACATAAATGCTGTTATTGCTATTACCAGCCTGGCAATCATGGCAGTGCCTGACTCTGCACAACTCCCAACTAATCTGAAAATGAGCAATGAGGTGGAGCGAGAGTAGAGCTGAGGCAGACCATAGACTGTCCTTTAGCAGCACCCACCTGTCATTCAAAACAGACACACCCTTTATACAAATCTTTAAGCCTTAATACAATTTATACAGAAATTCACCCATACAGTTGTCATAAACAGGCAAAATTAGCAATAGCGACCCAAATGCTTTTTGTACCAGGCTGTAAACGTTCATTTCTGCTACAAAACTATACATTTTATTATTGGAGTCTATGGGCATTAACTTGTTTTTGGAGCCAACCTTAAGTGGCCATTCGCGGACCTGTAGTTTTTAATGTTGGCTTCATTTTTCAGCCACTGATCAGAGTAATGATTAAAGAAAATGAAATCAAGTACTTCATGAATGTTTTATTTGTCATTTCTAACCACGAAAAAAGTTAAGAATTGTTGTTTACATCTGTTATTTGATAAATTTCAGAGGAAAATATTGTACTATTTATTTTACTACATTTATTTAAATGTAGTTACCTAACTGATCACAGTTTAATACACAACAAATCATGATCAGTCTATAAAACAGGATGCCTTGTTGTAGATGTGATTTTTTTTAAATGGTAAAAAGCACTTAAATTGTGCTACACTTTTGCTTTAGGATTCAGGACAACTTTAGGTGAGTACAACATCAAAGTACTGATTACAGGTTAATGCATCAATACAAAAATTACCCAGTAATGTAACTTACAGGGATCACTCTCCATGATAAGTGATTTCACTTTTGATACTTGAATTACAATTTATTTTTAGGAATTTTGTACCTATAGTGCTATGAAAAAGTATTTGTGTAAGTGTATGTATTGAAGCAAAAAGATTATCCAATATGTCTTGGCCTGTGTGAAAATGTTGTTAACCACTTAGTGAATACATTCACTTTGTCCAAAAAGCTACCAAACTGCATTGAGAACTGGTTGCAGCTGTGCAACTACACACACCCACAGCTGATTACTAGCAGCCTGTTCAATCAATTTATCACCTAAATTGACCATTTCAGAAGCATGAAGTTGGATTAAAGGTCTTCACAGGGATGCCAAATTTAAAAGACATTCCAGAAGAGATGTGGAAACGTGCAATTAAAATACATCTGTCTGGGAAAGATTATTTCTAAGACTGAGGGACTCCACAGACCGACTGTATGAGATATTATCTGCCAATGGAGAAGATTGGAACAATACTGAGCCTTCCCAGGGGTGGCCAAACTTCCATAATTCGTCCAAAAGCACAGCAAAGACTCATCCAGGAATTCACAAAAGATCCAAGATAAACATGGAAGGAACTGCACGCCTCACCTCAGTAAAGGTCAGTGTTCATGACTCTACCATTTGAAGGACACGCAACAAAAAATGTGTGTGTGAGGTGTTGAAGTGAAACCAACGACTAACCCAGAAGAACGTTAAGTTTCGTCTGAAATTTGCCACAACACATCTTGATGACCCTCAAAGCTTTTGGGAGAATATTCCATGGGCTGATGAGTGGGATGATGAATTGTTTGGAATACGTTCAAGCATGGAGGTGGCAGTGAAATGTTGTGGCGATGCCTTGCTGCTTCAGGGCGACTTGCCATAATTGAGGGAACAGGGAATTCTGCTCCCTGACAGAAAATCCTGGAGGAAAACTCCAAGAAATAGTTGGTGTCTTGAAACTTAAGCGCAACTGGATTATGCAACAACACAATGAGCCAAGATTGAGAATAAGTCCAGGTCTGAATCTCTCAAAAGAAGCAGCGCTATCTGGGAAGAACCGTTGATGCTCTCCAGTGATCCAGTGTGGCCGCACTGAAGCAGTTCTGCGACGGCGAATGCGGCAAAATTCTACCACAACAACATCAGAGATGCCTGATATTGGAAATGTTTAGTTGCAGCTAAAGCCGATATAACTAGCTATTACATTACTTTTTCACACAGGTGATAAAACTATAAAATGTTAGCTTCAGCAAATACAACTATCATTCAAAACTTGTCCTTTGTATTGACTCTGTTTGCCTTGGTTTTATGGTAAATTGTATTTAAACATCTGACACTGTTTACATGAGATACACACTAAAAAGAAGAAAACAGGTACTGGTCACACTATTATATACTTAAAAATACTTTACAAAATTTTGAATGCAGCATGTTTTTATTGGAATATTTTTATCTAAATAAATTATCTTAAGACTTCTTAAACAACAGATTGTATGAATTAAACAGTGGTGGAAGTACATTTATTCAGTTACTGTCAACTGCCATGCATCATACTTAACTATTTCTATTTTACAGGTATTATTATAGAGCAACATAAATACAAAACACATGATTATCCTTTAAAATCTGATTTGTTTTTTTACATAAATATTAATGCACAATTAATGCAATACAATAAAATTATATACAATGAGCAACATATACATTAATACATTTTTATTCCTCCTTTGAGAAGATTTTGCTGATAATCTTTTAATATTTACGTACTTTCAGACTTAAAATAATATACATTTTATATATTTATATTATTGTGATAGGAACTTTACATCGTGAGTACTTCTTACACTGGAAGCAAGGTACCAGTGTTTTCCATTACTACCATGAGATCAGATCTGTGCACACAAAGGCAGACTCGCATGCAGACACACTCGACACACAAACAGACACAGCATATGGGGAATGGGAACTGTTGAACCACATCACCATGACAGCTATTATGACAGATGACTGTATCATCTAAGAGAGGAAATCCCTTTCTTTCCTCGCTTGTATCTTCTGAGGTCTGATTACTCTCTGCCTTGTGCCTGCTTTTCTATATTGGGGTCAAAAGGCAACATTTTCAGAGGTTGAGGAAGAAAATAAGAGGAACACTTACGTGAAGCAACACAGATTAAAGAATGACATGCCTCTGTGACATTATAGGGACTGAGCCAACACAGGTTATTGTTTTATTATTTTTCTGAGCTCTACAGTGTTCAGAAAAATCTGAAATATAAATTAAACTAAAAGTTATATGACGTTTATTTTGTTTTGAGGAAAAAAATGAATGAAAGGTTTCTTTAAAATTGAGTTTTTCCTCATCTGTTGGGTTGATTTTTTTTTTTTGTCTTTATCACTTTTTGAAGGTCATAATTTGCTCATCTATTTATTTTCATGGGTGATATTGCTAAAAGTGTTGTCTTTCTAACCCCACTGGACTTTGTTTTATGCCAATCAAACTCTGGCATGCAGGCATTCTTTGTAGAGAACAGGCTGCTCTGGTGAATGTTCTTTCCTCTGTCTGTGATGTGTTGCCTGCTGACAGTTTTGTCCGTCGGCAAAAGCAACCAGGAGGCTGTTCATGCACCATGACAGTCCTCGGATTCTTGGAGTGCCTTGCCTGAATGCTCAGAGGGTTCAGAGTGGTTGCTCACAGTTACGTCTCTCTTGGACCACATAAGGTTGCTGCTCACAAAAGGATGTGATGTTACTTTTCTTTCAGCTGAATAAAATCAAGCTGATGACTGTAAATCTTTACTCTTATGACACTGACCTTTAGAGTCTAAATTATGGGCCAAAAACAGCAAATTCGTGTAAGAACTGCTGAGTGGGAATGTTCTACCACAGAGAGAGTGAGCCCTTTGTACAGCTTTTCCTGTTTCTTTCTTCTTCTCTTTTCTTTCCCGCCTTGGTTCTGCAGCTTAAAGCGATGTTGTTATTCCAGATGGCTTTGTGCTGTATGGAAAACAGACAAGAGGAATACTTCATTGAAAATATGAAAATATGTCAGCATGAGGACATCATTACGGCTGCCTACATCATTTAAGCTCCCCAAAAATTACATCCAGGCCTACAGAGAAATAATAAATGTGTCTGCATGCATGAAGGCTCAACATGTATGCCTCTGCATTTGTACAGAACTCAGATGTGCAGATTTCAAACACATGTCTGCTTGTTTCTCAGAAACCTCGATAGCAAATCATAGCGCTAACCCAATTAGCCCCGCATCTGGTTTAGAAGCCTCAAACCAGTGACAACAGAGAGAGCAACAAAAAACACAAGACAGACTGAGACACACAGTCTCCAAGACAGAAATGGACTGCAAGAATGAGGTATATTTTTCATTCACTCCACTCACTGTTTTATTTCACTTAGATTGGCGCATGGGAGCTCATCTCCACGTGGGGTTTAGTCGCTCCCTAAATCTGCCTTGGGTGGGTCCTGAAAATGCCCCTGTGCCAAATGAGCAGCGTAAAGCATGCCCCGAGGCATGGCCCAAAACGACACCCCAACAGCAAAGCTGTCAGTCCATGAGCCAACGCACTAAAACATGAATGCAGCCGAACTGTTCGGTTTTATAGTCTACAACTCCCAGTCACAAGCTCTCTAATGCCCCGTTTAACAAGCTGAAAATCCTCCATTTATTCCCCCTCCATCTCCCTTTAGGAGCTCCTCCATTACTATTCACAAACAAAGATGGACTGAAATACACTCCATGCACTGTATATGGTTGCATAAAAGTTTTTAATGCGTGGGTGAGGTGTTTAAATAGACGGTGCTGTGTGTTTTCACGCGGGTATGCTTACATTCATGAGGACTGCAAGCAGTTGTGACTTTGCAGGAAGAAAAAACTTTGCAGCATTTGCATCATTAGTGCGCACTAAAACAGTAATGAGACTGACAGATGATACAGTGTGAGCAGTTTTTAGACTGGATGTTTGTAGACCATGTGCACACAGATACTGTAGTGGGATTGTTGCAGAGGGACAAGGAATTAAAGGAGAAGAAGAGGAAGAGCAACATCAAGCGATGGCATTGTGGGGTCAGGGGGTCTGGGAAAGGATAGGGGCCAGTATCTCGGCTCTCTCATCATAAACACAACAGATTGGATGAAGTCCTCATCTGCGTTACACTCCACCAGTCACAGTCCTGTGAAACCAGCACCGTGGCCCCAGCACAAACACACTTCCCCCTCCCCCCTCCAACAATGGTGTCACTCATGAAGGCCAAAGAGACACAGAGAGTGCTCCATCATGGATATTAGCTATGGGGATCAGTTGCTTTAAACACGAGAGGAGGGGTGCGCTTTTGCAGACTATCATGTAACAACTGCAGATGAACACGTTTCACGTGTTGTCTCTATTTATTAGAGGTATTTCTCTTTTAAATTGGTTTGTAAGGACAATAATGTAGCAGCAGAAATGCTCTGGACTGCCCGGGCTTGTACAGCATCCTTCCCTATTTCTATGCATTTCAATCATCTCCAGGTGTACATTATAATTTTGTTTTGTTTTCATCATAGGCCTCACCACTTTCTATGGAAGTGGAAAGCATTCTTTCCACTTCATTTCACTTTACAACATATCCTGTGGGGTCCGGGTTTTACCATCTCTGGGAGAAGAAATTAAATCCATTTTGAATGCACGACACAAAACGACAATGAAAGCACTGTATTGAGCAGATCTGGCTTAATGCATGGTTGTGATTAGATTTTCCAATGAGGCTTTGTTTGCTTGTTTATTTTGCTATTTTTCCACCCTGAAATACAGAGATCGGAAACATGCAAACTCCACTGTCTCAGTGGCCTAGCGAACCAGTGGTCTTGGAGTAAGGAACCTGCTTTATGAGCCAAACAGTTTTTTTCCTCATAACACCAACTATTTTCTACTAGTCAAGCGTGGCAAATCAGGGATCATTATCATTACTATGTGTGCTTGCTAAATCCCTCTGACTTTATCAACAATAAAATTTAACTCACTGTATTCCAGTGAACTTCCAAACAGTGTCTTACTGGAAAAACGTGTCATCAGAGCTGAAGAATTATGGATTGAAAAACTAATAGATGGGCCAAATGGGAGCTATATACATTTAATTCCCAGAGGTGTGTGGGAATTAGGAATTCCTTTACAATTTTTAGGGATGACCAGCCACCCAAAGCACACACTGGATTAGCTAAACTCCACCGATACACCTCCAAACTATTTTCTTTGACCATGTGTTTATGGCTTCGGGAGGACATGTTTATGTTTGACACCGTGACAGGACTCCAATCCTCAAGAGTGCTATGATGTGGACAGGAAACTCTGAATCTCTCTCCCTCACAAACATCGTACACATTTTCCCCTCTCCTCACCCAGTTCTCTAAAATAACAGCTTTGACACGATCCGCGCCGCATTGCTGGTAACTCGAGAGCAGCCTGCTAGAACGTGGAGCACTGAGGAATTCTGTGAAAGGGAGGCAGTCAGGGAACCGGGGCGGGATGCACGGTATAGAAAGCCCGCAGTGAAGCCACCTAGCCTGAGCTGTTGGCAAGACAGACCTGTACCATCTTTATGTTGGGTTTAGAAGTTAACTGACAGGGAAGATAAGTGTTTTTGCCACAGCAAAGATGCAAATTCACCAAATGTCCCATAGAGTGGTGATGAGGTGGATTAGGGTTTTTTGGTGGCGGTAGTGGTGTTTAGGTATAGCTCACAGAAACACACAAAATCCTCTTCTCTTCTTATGGTCACAGAAGTGCAGTCAGGCCTCTGTAAACATCTGTCAGCCATTGCCTCCCTCGACCACCCCTCCTCTCTAGACCCCAGCAATTCAGCTTTGCCCTCTGACCTCCCGCTGAAGAAAGAGCAACTGTGACTTTCTGCCAAAAAACTAGCCAAGACTTCAATTATTTGACAACTGCCTCAATAAGGGCGAGACGTGCTCAGCTGCATGGCTGTATATGGATAGATCAGTGTTATCATAACAGTAATACTTGTTTGGCTCATAATTCACAGTTCAGGAAAGAGGACTTAAGAGTGCACAGCTGTACGTTAGGCGATTACAGTCGAATGTGGCAAAGTTGAAACTCCCCCGGGCTGTTTAGTCTCTTTTAAAGATTTGAGCACTCAAATACTTGAGAAATTGCCCTAAAATATCCAACAAAAGAGATAAATGTGTCTGACATGCATCCGTGCCATTGACAACTGTTTCAATTAGCAGTGCAAAGATTTTGCATTGCATGGGCAGGGAGAGGAATTGAAACGGCGTGTTATTCTTGAATCATATGGGATTTTGGTCTTCATTTCTGTTTAGCTAACCAGTCAGTCCACCTAATAAGATTTGCCTGCGGTTTGGACAGTCAAAGCTCTGATCTGCCATCATCTCAGCCACTCTGCCTCCCGAGGGATGCAGATCAGCACCGTAGACCCGTGGACACAGACCAGAGCACTCATCAGCTCTCCCACTCCCACCTCTCTCTGGGGCCTCAGGTTTCCCCTCCATCCCTCCTGCCCTCTCTGCTTCCAGCAGCCCCAGCAGGCCTCCACACCCTCCCCACATCAATTACAGCCTTTCCCCGTTGCGCGAGCCCCTAGCTCTATGACCCCAGGGGTTACCGAGTCAAGGAGGTCACAGGTCATTCTCCCCGCTGCCAAGCCAGGCATCTCTCAGAAGTTTCCGGCTCTGCGTCTGAAGCCCTGCGGCCGTGCAGAGCAACACCCACACGACCCTCAGGCAGCGATGGGCGTCAGGGATACTTGCCCATTCTGGTAAACAATGGTCTGTTCCAGTCAGTCCTGTCTAGCAAGCTAATTTTTTCTCTGAAGAATTGTTTTCATATACAATTTTGCCTTTGTTGTTATGTTCTGGGTCCCCTTACCTACCAGGATTCCTACTTTAATATCTGTGCTTGTCAGCGAAAAAAAAAAAAAAAGCAAGTTAGCTCTACACTTAACTTTGGTTTCTCAGTTTTCCCCAAATGAGCATCTTGCAATTTTTCTTCCTCTGTTTGGCAATCCAAACTAATGATTGAAGTTTAGCTTCTACCAAAGCAATTTGGTTTTTAAGATTTTTAAATATAATCTCACTTAAACGTGTTATCCATTTGACAGAGTGTATTTTGTAAATAAATAAATAAAAACAACAGATAATATTTATGGATGAATTACTGGAGCCAACTGGTATGTTTCAACCAGTAGACCCCACTAGGAATATGAAAAATGTGAACTTGTGGCTATTAAAATCAATGGCTAATGAGATAAAAGGGTTTACACACATCAATTTCTTGAATGTCTTGGGTTCCTTGCTGAGAAAAAATGCTGATAAACTCAAATGAATGCTGTTACCTTAGAGAAATATGAGTTGCCCTCAGTTCTGACTGTATGCATGCTGTGGCAATTTCGATACACTTTAAATCTCTTTAAATTGATTGCTAATTCACCAAAGATACTGAAGAATTAGAAGGAGCAGAAAATCCGTGGTGATTCGGTGATAAATCTCACAACAAATGGCCAACAGTCAGTGGATGTAACACACAGTCAACCAGGTTAAACAGCAAGTCGATGGCTCGGGTCACTTTGTTGACCACAGAGTTTTGACGTGGAACTCGGCCTCGCAGAGCACAACTGTATTTCTGTCATAGTTGCCAGACCTTACAGTATCAATACCAGACACATTAGCTCTAATGGGAGAGTCTGAGGGTGGAGGGAAGAGGAGACAGGCGAAGAGAGAGGGAGGAAGAGAGACACCGAGACTGTAGAAGGACGGTATCGCTATTGATTAACTGGAAAAGGACCTCCACTCCACCCTCTCCTGTCCAGACATATGGGGTAATAAGGACCACTCTCCTCCACTGCCCCACCACCTCCCCCTCTCCTCTGCCTTCACCCCAGTTAGAAAGCCTTTTAATCAGCCCCTGGGGGAATACATGGATATGATATGGGAGAAAAAAGGAGGGGAAGAAAGAGAGAGGAAAAGGAGACAGGGCGAGAGGAGTCCATTAGTGAAGCAGACACAATAGCTACAGGAACAAAACCGATGGTTTCCTTCAAGCGCAGAAAACGGCAGAGATGTCTGATAGGCCTGAAAATAAACACAGCATGTACGCTTACGTTCACATGATATATGTACAGAATAATATAAGTTTTAGCCAACATTTTCTTATTCACACTCCACATGATGGTGTGCACGTACGTTCTGCATTGGTGCAATATGCATCTGAGCTGATATCGCTCTCCAGTTTCCAGGTCACATCATAAAGGGCTGTTATTGAGCTCGGCCTGGGCCATTTTCCTCTGTTTATGTAGGGCCTTACTGTTTTCTTTTCCGAGGAGAAGGATGCCAATCTCAGCGCGCCAGACTAACTTTATCAAAGCGGCCATCTCAGACTCTGACATCAAATCCACAACTGCTTCTCATGCTGAAAAAAATTAAAAATGTGAAAAAAACTGTCAGCGCCTCACCCCACTGCTGGCCCCTCAGCCTCTGGGCTATTGAAAGATGGTGGGGAAAAAGGGAAGGTGGGAGAACATGAAACTGAAATCTTATGTGTGGTTAAAGCAGATTTGATATTTTTTATTCTGATTGAGAAGCTAGTATCATAATTTCTATATCTATTCAGGTGAACAACAGAGAGCCTTATGCTGCAACATTTCAATTAAGGAACTCAGGCTCTACTTGTGAGAAGCGAGTCCCCCACAGGTCAAGCATTTCAAAATTTGGACAGCAGCGCCCTCCTCTGGTCGACTATGTATTGGCACTTTTTAAAATAAAAACCAAGAGTTTTGTAAAATATTACATTACAGATGGAAAATGGCAATAAGAGCTGGACATTATCGTGTCTTACATGGCTTAGTGTGGCAATAAGCAAGAGCAGCTCTATAATCCTGTCAATAGGAGACGTATTAGTGCTTGTGGAGCAAAGCAGAAACACTGCTAACTGGAACACAACTGCAGTCAGTTTCCCCGCACACCAGTGGGACACATAACGTAGGAAAGTCTGCTCAGTCCATCACCATTAAAACAAACCTGGTACCGAAAAAGGATAGATATAAAGAGCTGGAAAGAGCGATGCATTTTTCATTATTACAACTCAATTTGCAGAGCTTGAGCCTGATGTGAAATTGCTTCCATATGTCCCCGCTGCGGGGCGCCACAGAGTCTGCCAGACCGAAGATTTTATGGTGATTTACGTTCTGTGACTGGCTGGTGAGGACTGCCCGAACTGGAGCTGTGAGCCAATAGGAAAGCAGTATACCGGCTCTATCGTTTGATTGGCTAAACGCGGGTGTCAATCAAGCAGAGACGAGGTCTGGAGGCAGAGAGCAGCCAGTCGGTTGTTTTGCTGTCTGGAGGACAGACCTCCGCTGCTCGGTCCGTTCAGTCACACACACACTCACACACACTCACACACACTCACTCACACACACTAATTCATTTACATTTAGTAGGGTGAAATAATTCAGTTAAATACAATATTTCTAGATTTAATTTTTAAAATTGTATTTAAATTTGCACGTGTACATTAATTATTTAGAAGTATATTTAATTATAGCAGGCTGCATCATTACTGTTATGTTGTAGCTCCCATTCGCAAAAAGCTTAATTATTGATGAAGAATTACACACATATTTATCTAGGATTTTGAGCTGTCAAAAATAATTCTATACATCACAACTGAACAATTACATTTAAATATTTCCCTTCAACAAAGTTCTCACATAGACATCTGCTAATGCTTTTCATGTTAAATAAGAGAAGAAAAATTAGTTTAATTTAAATTTGAAATTATAGTTTTTTATAAATGTAGTTTTTTTTCTATTTACCCACAGCCAGGTGGATACTTTATTTTTTAAACTGCTGAATTATAAATATGTATGCTAATATCTAATAATTATAAATGATTTAGAAATAGATCAGAAACACTTTCTCTAATACAATCCCAGTCCTGTAAACTGTATGATTACACAGACTGTAGTACTGCATTCAGAGTACAACAAATTCTACTCTGTTTTCTTCAGTTATTTCACTAAACCTAGTTTTTGAATGAATTAACTGTAGACTACTTAATCAGGCTACACGTTAAGAGATCCATGGTCAAAATTTGCATTTATCATATATATTATATTATATTATCTTTTTACACAATTCTGCCACAAAAGTTTGATTTTAAAAAGTATTTTTAAGCAGCTTAAATAAAAATAAGCCTAAAATATTTTAATATGAAGGAATCATTTTTAGAAAATAAATAAACATCCTAAATAAACATAAAATGATTTTTAAAGCCAATTAAAAATGTAAATCATCCAGTATGCACCACAAAATGACAACAAAATAGTCCCATGAAAACCTCCTTCGGTTTCCCGTGAGTCTTTGCTCGAGAGACCAAATTGTACGCATGCGCACTAGCGTACTACACACCACGTCGAGTTCCACCAATCGGCTTCGTCGTGTGAGGAGTACGTGGAGGTGATTTAAGAGCTCTCCCCCAATAAATCTGTCAGAACTTCACAAAGTTGATTTAAATGTGTTTCACATCGTTATGAAAATACTTGTGGATTAATCAAGTGACTGCACGCTGGCGTCAGATCAATTGGAGCAGATTACTCTTCACAGCTACTTTAAAGAGACGCGATCTGGAGCGTTTCAATTCTGGATTTGTCGAGCCACCAAGGCGAATCTGTAAAGCGTGTGTGAGGCGGACCGCAAATGTTACTTGATATTGTCAAGGTTTTTTACACTTTTTTTTTCTTCTTTACATGACATTGCAGGACTCTGGTGCAGCTTATAGGGTGGACTTTAGGCTGCAGCTCATTCCAGTAGTTGCTCAGGTTGTTGTGTGAGTGTTGCACTGAAGCTGGTCTGTTACAGTGTCGCAGCTGCATCCTCAACGAGCCCTGATGTAGCCAAGTGTGAGGGAAGCCCCGTCTGACTTGTCTGCTAGATTTGTGCCTGTTCTGCAGGAGGGCTGCTGAGCTGACAGTGTGTGTTGAACTTGTTGTTGTGTTGAACTACGCTTGTTAGAGACGCTCATTATTGTTCCTGTAATTGAATACAGTTTTCTGGGCTTCTTTGTGATGCAGTGGCACATAAAGTCCGTGCAGAGTAGACTATTTCCAAAAGGCTTTCCGTGAATTTCTATTGCACAGACAAAACACGATTACAGCACAAATAGGTTTCAGTCAGCGTGTGTTGTACCTCTGTACTGTAGGAGTTTCATCCACTGTATTCTCATTTTGCATTAAAATGGTGATGCCAATTTATTTTTTCCTATGATTATATATCATTTCATGGTCATATATGCAGCTCTATCAGTTGCATTAACCAAAGAAATATATTTTTTAAACGACATATATGCAAAAATCTCAAGCAAAGACGTTTTACAACATATTCTTATTGTGTGTATCGTTATATTTTCAGATCAACAAAAGAAATAACTGACATCATGCCATAAAATATTTAACATTTTTTTTATGTGCTAAACGGGGCTGCATATCTATATATAAGCAAAAAAACGCATTTCGTGTTATCAGTTGGGTTTATTATATAATTTTGCTTGTGAAAAACATAAAATGTACATTATTAATTACCATTCGTGGGCAGCAGGGGTCGCAAGTGGACCAGACTAAAAACCTGAACGTTTCCTTTGACAACTTAAATCAACATTTACATCATCATGAAGACACATATATCTTAAATTGTGCATCACGACTATCATAAGGGATTTTTGTAGGGTACTTTCACTAGAATAATAATACATAAAACAGTAGCACAAGGTTGTATTATGTCGCTATATATACTTTCAGTCCATTTTGCTTTTATTTAATTTTAATTTGATTTCTGAATGCATATTAAATATTTACAATGTGATATTTTTAGATTTACTCTAGTAAAGGCATGCTTCTTGTTCTATGACTTAATATTCAGCAGACTACATTCTGTATGTATTTCACTGCTTTCTACCACAATAAATGAATTCTAAAGATTCAGCCAGTTCCTGTTTTCAATCTGTCTCCTTCTTCTGGTCTTTTAATTTAACTCAAGGCTGTCCCTAATCACACCACTGACATAATCCTGCACCGGCCTTGGATAACAAGGTATCAGCAAACAGAGACCCTGGATACCTGATTCTGTCAAGCATTACACAATCAGCCCTTTTAGTACTGTGTTATTGCCAGTAAGACAATGACTACCATTAACATTTGTTTTGTACATTTTGTTCTCATTGTGACTTCAGAATGTTAAAAATTAAACAAGTCACTAAGAAATATACGATACAATTTATTATGTATTATTTAATCCTAGTATAAGTTTATGTCTCAATTACACTTGACTGTACAGGAATCCACAGACAGATTATAAAATAAAGGAAAAACCAACATAAAGTGTCGTAGTAAGGTGCTGTAAGCTGAGCATTGATTCCTCACGCCATTGGAGTTCTGTTGAAAGGATGAACACCGTTCTTCCAAAATATATTCTCTCATTTGGTGTTTTGATGTTGGTGACCAGTCCAAAATCTCCCATGTGTGTTAATATGGTGGCTGTAAAGGCCAAAGCATTTGATTCACATCATTCTAACGCTAATCAGCACACTCAGTGATAGAAATGTTTCATCACATGATAAAGATGATTACTTCAAACAAATTTGTATTGATTTACAGTAACCCCTCCCTCTGAGGGGACAGACAGACCCACACCATGCTAGCAAAGTCACATGATAACAGAGTCACTGGATCCTCTCTATGTTGGGGTCAAAGGTTCAGGTTTTCCTTGAATTTGTCACCCTCTTGTATATATAGTACTTCTCGACATTAGTCTTACTCAGCAGAATGAGCGGCTTTGTTTTGTTGCATAAAACTTGGGATGAGGTTAAACAAAAACCATATGTATATGAATGTGCCAATAAATATGTAAAGCAGTTATGATAAATGAACATACAGCTTTTTAGTTTTGGCTAAACATTATAATTCAGATCAGATGCACAGCATCCCGGGCTATTAAAACACACGTTGAGACATCCCAGTGGTTGATACATGGCCCGACATTACCAACGTAATTAGTCTAAATTTCAACGTATTAATCAGAGAAGGACTTATGTTTGAATTCCAGTTTAATAGAGAGTATTATTTTAATAACATTGTGCTCAGTCAAATGGTGTGTGGGTACAAAGATGGCAAAGAATTACATTCAGTGTTAAAATTCACTTTTCCCAGTCTACCCCCATGCTCATTGCTGTATTTAGACATGTTACTTAAGTAAAAGTAGTGATGCCACAAAGGAAATATGTTCCTTACAAGTGAAAATCTTGTGGTCAGTATTTTACTTAAAAACTGAGTTTAGAAAAATGGATAACTCACAGAATAATGCACCACATCAGATGCTCCATCTATTATTTAATCCTGGTATCAGTTTATGCCTCTGTTTTGTAGACTGCCATATACCACATACTGCCAGAATAATTTCAGGGAGCCTTAATTCTACAAGCCTTTGGAAGCGGTTACACCAATTACATTCAAATTACAGAATATATTACATGGAGCATTCTGGCCTTTGGATTGTTATATTATTGCATAATATATGGTAACAGCTAACTTGAGTAAAGTAAAAAGTTTGAACTCTGTAATTTGAGATGTCCAGTGGGTAAGGTGTTAGGTATATGGCAGGATTCCACCTTTGGCATTCTCCTTTGCAGAGGGACTTGAACAGCATATGGTTGAACAAGTTCAGGCTGTAATTCAGTCAGTTGCCACTGGGCCAAAGAAAAACAGGACAGATGCAGGTCAGTAGCACAAACGTTATGCAAATGCACCCAGCCTTTACATCTGAAAAATCCCTCAGAAGTAGAACCAGAATCACTGAATGGCTGAACGTTTGAAATTAATCCTTAAAAGAGCAGTAGGTCTATCTCCTGTGCATTTCTGAGATGGAAATAGTTTGATTTGTGCTATTTTTCGTGTAAATAACATGTAGTTAATACTGGGGTGGAGGCTGTATGAACAACAGTTCCTTGGTCTCATTGGTCAATATTATGACGGACAGTCATATCCTCCAATCACATTCTGTTGCGGTCAACACTCTGGACCAATCAACAGGAGTCATGCAAATCTGAAACGAAGTTGCCCCAGTAGCGGTACGGCACCACCAGTTAGCTTTTCATATGTTTCGTTTTCAGTTTAATCTTTAACGTTAAGAAGACAGTGATAGCTATTTAACGCCGACGAATAAGTTCTCCGCCATAAGATACCGAAGAGAAACGCGTTTGCAATGTCTGCGCCCAGAGGTTCCTGCTAACCGGTAACTAAAGCTGATAGCTAACTGCTAACAGCTAGCATAGCTATCTAACGATTTCGCCGGTACAGGCGGACCTCTTTGTCTGACAGGGGAAGGCGTGCTCTTTTGTTAGGCTTTTCCCTTTGTCCTTTCGGGAAAGAGGAACTGTTGGGTCAGGATTTCACAGTTATCTGCAGTTCTGAAAGTATTTAGAAAATGCAAATCGCGAAAAAATACTTCACAGAAGGCCTGATTCAGTTGACGATCTTACTCAGTTTGATTGGAGTTCGTGTGGATATCGACAGCTACTTAAGCGGCTACTATTCGCCTCTGACAGAGATTAACTTGGGTGCTAGCTCAGCTTACATCCAGACACCCTTTCACATTTCGAGAGACACTCTTGACGGATACAGTGTGCACCCAAAATGTCCCGAGTTGGACTATTTCTTTGCAAGTCGCCGGCTGCTAGACGAGGTGAGGACGTTGGGTTCCCCACGGTTCCCCACGCAGTTGAGCGCATGGCTGGTACACCAAGTGTCTGCCACTGACAAGGCTGACAGTGGACCTTCAACCAGCAACAGCACTGACTCCAACACAGGGTTAGAAAGCCCTGAAGACGAGGCCAGGGATGTCAGTGAACACCTGCCTGCCAGTGGCCAAGAAGTGTGTCAGACAAACCCTGAGCTCGGACAAGGGCCTTGTGGCGCTGGAGCCTGCGGGTTTCTTAAAGAGGCAAGTGTGATTTATGCACCATAAAGTTAAGCAGGATTTGGTTCCAACTAAGCCACAGTATACTGTATGACAAGAAACTCAAGCTGCAGGCGAAAGTATTTGACTAACTAAAATGACTAACGACAATCACAACTTCCTCAATGGCTAACAAATGCTATTGCTAGCTAACTAGCACCATTAGCATATAAAGATTGGTGTCCATCCAACAAGTAACTTAATATGTTGTGACATTTCCTTGTGTACCAGGAAACAAAACAACTTGATATGATAAACTGCTGAAAAAAGCTGATAAGTGCATTCCTTTTCATTCAGTATGTGTCCCAGTCATGTGTCACAAGTTGCAGATCAGTGATTAGTTAAGTCTGACAGTGCTTACCCAGCTAGATTAGGGGGCTTATATTCATCATGAAAATTTGGTAACTTAGCAGACCGACTTAACTGGTCTAGTTACTTGGCCATAAAACCATTTCATGACAGAGTCAAACATTACTAGTAATAAGTCAGCTGTCTGCTGCAGCTGTCACCCTTCACTACGAAACTTGTCACAATAAGCCCTCTCTGAATAGTTAACAAAGAACACCATGATAAGCACACAGATGTAAAGCTACCATGTGCTGAGTTGCTCACTAACTGTTATTTTCAGAAATTAGGCGTAATTTCATCTAACGGACATCTGTATTCTGTGACAGTTTTTGTGTTTAAGACTTTAATCATACCCTTTATATTCAATTCTCCCAGTAATCCAGCTTTTTTAGCTTAGGGTAGAAACAGCTGCTTGGTGGATGTTATGTCCTGAGGGCAGTTGATGTCGTCGATTGTGTAACTATATCCCCTTTCTTCAGACTCAACCACCAGCTGTGGGCCTTGAGAGGTGGAAAAGTGGGGCTTGGATCCACACCCTGTTTGCTTACACAAATGCGGTGGTCCATACTTTAATACTGCCCCTCCTAGAGTTCTTGTTCACATGACTGATGTGGTGTTGACACATCATTTTTTTTCCCATATCTTTAGTGAAATAATTTGACAGTGGTTTGTGGGAGGTGCGCTGTTTCGAAGTAGAGGATGACACCTGTGACATTTAAAAGTTACGCTACTCCAGTAGACATTGACAAGCTCAGACAGAGCTTGGGCAGAAATAGGCTAGTGTAGAGCACAATTCGTCTTATTTTTGCCTCTAGCCTAACGTAAAACCTGATTCAGCAGTTATACTCCCTTTGGAGCAGACGAGAATCCACCCCTCTTTAATAATTTGAGCATGGAAGTTACTTCTTTGTCTGTGTGTAGAAATATGAGGAATTTTTCAATGGGGACAACCGATGACCCACATAAATGTAGATTTATCTGGTCATCTCTTATGGTAATTAGCCTAACTGTTATGATAACAAAACAAGCCATGTGTTAGAATCATATTGTAAGCTATACAATTGTCTGCAATTTGTTTGACTGGGATCAATAATAAACTAGAAATGTAATGATCTTTGGAGGTCTTTGGATGCTGGTGAAGAAGTTATTTTCCCTATCTTTTTTCTTATATCCTGTATTGTCTGACTCTTGTTCCCTACTTCTGTCTTACCATTCTCTCCATCTGCCTTTCTTTGTCCCCAGGATGTTGATGCTAAAGTTAAAGAGGAGGAGGAACCAGCTCTACTCACTCAACTGGCTCACAGTTCCACACTGGAACAAGAGGTACGAGTCCGTTTTGTCTCAGTTCTCTTCATTAGCTGCTGCATACTGTGAACAATGCTACTGACTGCATCACTGTTTCAAAAAGTTCTGTTTTTTGAATGGAAGCTATACTGGATTTCTTTAAAGAGTATACACAACAGTGTTTCTCCTTCTGTCATAATTCATGGGTCATGCCAGCAGAAACTGCAGTAATGTTACGGTCTTTTGACCAGGAAATCACATTCTCATGTGACGTCTTCACTTAAATTGCACCATTCTGATGATAATGCAGTTTTAGTAACACCATGTAATATTAGTAATAGCACAGTAACTACTCTATGTCTCTCAGAAGTCTCAGAAGTATACCTACCTCCTACTACTTTCTGTTCCTTTTTGCAACTAGCTAAACTGATAGCTTTTAAGAGGAGTTTTTTTGTATTTTTTTGTATCAGATTTAAACAGCTTTTCCCCTGAAGTAAAGTGTTTACTCTGCTATGACTGGAGGTTTTGAAAACTAAACATACCACTTACTTTTGTTAATGTACATTCTGTGTATTTTTGTTTATTTCAGAGTCTCCTCGAAGGAATCACTGCACTGTCCAATCCAACACGTCACCATCCTCTTACCATTGATCTTGACCAACACTGGAGCAATTTGCTCTCTGTTACCGACCTTGATGTAAGTTGCCTGCTCTTATTCATTATATTCAGCCCTATGTAAAATGACATTAATTTTACATAAGGCTTAATATCAGTCATGCAGGAATTCAGATGCATAATCTAATAACGATTGGTATGGTACAATAGAGAGCTTTAGTGTGTCATGTTGTTGTGCCGGAGGACTTTTAAAGCCGTGAAAAGTAAGGTGCAACTAAAATATATCTCTCACATGTAGGACTTGGACTCCTTGGTCACTGAGCGGCTGCCGGACCTCGATGCTGACATCACCAGCGCCATCAGCCACGATGTCAGTTTGCATGATGCTATGGTATCTAGTGCTGGAGTCTTTGATGTCGCATCTGGAAGAACAGAGTCCAGGACAATCAACCAGCAAAGAACCCTCTTCCAGCTGGAATCCACAGGCTCTTCGCACTCAGATGCTTCACCAGGGATGGCTCTGGGCCTCGCCGCACTCCCCTTTGCCTCAGTATGTAATTTAAGTGGAAATGTTTCATCGCATACTACACTGGGTGGCTGCCTGGATGAGGCAGTGTTTGATCAGATCAATCAGCTAGGTTTGGAAGGCCTGGACACAATGGACACCCAGCTGATGGACTGCCTGGAAAGCATAGATCCGCGGGTCCTTGAGGACTTGGACTCGGACTCCGGTCTGTCTTTGGAGAGCAGCTCTGGAGGTCCAGTCTCTCCAGGTTTGTTTGAATCCTGCAAACCTTTGTCGATCAAATGTCTTCATTGCTATGGCTTGTGATGCCAAGAAATTGCGTGTCATATATACTAACACTATCATATCTTACCACTCGTCTAGGCTCATCTGAGATGTCATCGTCATCCAGTTCATACTGTGAAGATGAGTGTGGAGCTACAGGCTACAGCAGTGAAGTGGATTCACTTCCCTCAAAGGGCATCATGGATTACAGCTCAGTGTGGTCACCTGTTGATCCGACTGAGAGTGTGTGGCATGACCACAGCTACTCCTCTCCTCCTTTCTTAAACCAGCCTTCAGTCACTCTGTCCCACAAAAGCATCAAAGAGGAGCCTCTCAGTGATGACGATGATGGGCAGCAGCTGGAGGAACGGGAGCTGAGTCGTGATGAGCTGCGTGCCCGAGCCATGTGCATCCCATTCTCTGTCCTGCAGATTGTCAACATGCCTGTAGAAGAGTTCCTGGAGGTTCTTGATGGTCACGACTTCTCCCCAGAACAAGTGACGCTCCTGAGGGACATCCGCAGGCGTGGGAAGAATAAGTTGGCTGCGCAAAACTGCCGCAAGCGCAAACTAGATGCCATCACTGGGCTCCAGGAAGAGGTGGACAGGCTGCGTGCTCAGAGAGACAGACTACTGAGGGAGAAACAGCTGACAGCCAAGACAATGGGTGCTGTGGGCCAACAGATAAAGCAGCTGACCAGAGACGTTCTGGCCCGGCTGAGGGATGATTCAGGACGGCCCCTGAACCCAGACAGATTCACCCTGCAGTGTGGGGCTAATGGAAGGGTTGTAGTTCAGCCTGTGAGACGGCCTGTTGTCTCCACAACAGCTGGAAACAAAACGGACAAGAGGAAGAAGGAAAAAAAGCAATGATGCAGTATTTCCATCTGAGACTTGAGTTTTTAGGTTTTTGAACTTACTTACTGAACTTACTTGCCTGACTCTGGTTTTGGGTTCTCTTTTGTAAACGTGTGTGTGGATTCACCGCTGCTGGGAGCCTGAATTGGCAAAAGCTGCAAAATGAAAGACACTCAGAACATGAATAAATAAAAATTCTCTGTAAATATAAGGTCTCATGGGAAAATGTAGCTTACACACTGGACATTCTTTGCTTATTCAAGATGAACAAGGCAGAAGGGGTGGTTTAAGGGAACAGCTAAGCTGCTGGCAGTGCTATCAGTCTCTTTTTGTGCCTGTTAACATTAAAGTCATAGTCTTATCATTTTCACAGTCAAGCATTTGCAATCAGTCAGGCCTCAGTGTCAACAGGGCCAGCATTGTGACAGTTACTGGATAGAGATCTAAAAGGGTGGATTCTGTTTGTTTGTTTCCATGTAATCATCCCTCTCAGCATATACCTATTCAGTATAAGAAGGGGGTTAAAGATTGTATTTATTAAAGTTTCTGAGGTTATATGCATCACGCGACTGTCAAGGACAGTGTCTTTTTTCAAAATTGTAATTTAATGTCAAAGTGATAAGAATATTGGAACATTCGCTATCTAAAGTTTACAGGTTTTTTGAGACAATGGAGAGCATGTACTGTCAGGCAAGAAAATTGAAGTGACATTCAAAAAAATGATTTCATTATTTTCCTTACATGTCTTAATGACATGCATTATACCAATGATTGAAATGACAAGGCCTTAATTTTCATTTGAAAAGTATTTTTGTTATTGTGTGTGTACATGATCCACCTATGCACATTATCATAACAAAAATGTTGTATGAGTCTGCCATTGCATGTTTAAATCAATACTGATCAATTAGTTTCAAGCACAATTTGACCTCACCCCTTTCATTTCAAGTACTATAGAGTTTTGGCAAGATTATATTCTACCTCACGGCTTAGTTTTTGTTCATTTTTGGCTAAATTTGAAAATGCCCTTCTTTTAGGGGAACTTAAGTGCACTCGATAACTACAAATTCTGGTTTGTTAACGTGGCCCTAAGTAGACATGAACTATCCCATTTTTTAAAAAAAACAAATACAATCACCAACTCTATTTAATAAGTTTGAATGTTGTTTGGATGTTGCTTTTTTATATATTTGAGATTATCTGAGAGCAGAATTAAGTATTAGAACTTGCCATTTTTTCATGGGCACACTGCTTTGTATTGTCAGCTGAGTGAGTGAGATAAATGGAGCATTTAGTAAATAATTTTTTTTAAGTAGTTTTTTCCCCTCCCGTGTGGTTTGGCAAGAGTTTACTTTGCTGTTTGTATAAATTTAAGTTTCATAAATGTTTTTCCTTGTTTCTGAAGGCTAATGTGTTTGATTGCATGGTGATTGTTGGAAGTATGATTTGGCTTTGAGAATTTAAGTTGCTCTTGCAGGTATTGTTCTTTCTGATTAAAAAAGATGAACTGACTGTCTCGTTCTCCCCAGCGACTCCTGTTTGCATAATCGGTATTGGTTTTCCTCAAATTGTATGGCAGTTTTTCAGTACTCTTAATTATCAAACCACAATTACAGGGACACATTCTGAAGAGAGATGTAGTCCAAACACTTACTTGCACATCTCAAGACATTAGAATATCTTGGAAAAGTTTACTGTTTTCCATCAGTTCTTTAAGAAAGTGAAAATGTAATATATTCTAGACTCGTTCCATAGAAAGTGAAATATTTTAAGCCTTATTTTGTTATAATTTGGATGATTGTGGCTTATAGCTACTTGAAATCAAAAATCCAATGTCTCGAAATGTTAGAATATTTTATTTTGACTTTGAGTAAATTACTATTTGAACAATATATCTACTTCAGTAAATACAGCTAAAATCATGGGGAAGACTATTGACTTGAAAGTTGTCCAGAAGACGATCATGAACATCCTCCACAAGCAAAGTAGGCCACAGAAGGTCACTGCAGAAAAGGCTATTGGCAGAATGCTGTGTCGAAGCATATTAATGGAAAGTTGACTGGAAGGAAAAAGTGTGATAGGAAAAGGAGCAGATGCAACAGGGATGCTGTAACCTTCAGAGGGTTGTCAAGGGGAGTCGATTCAGAAACTTGGGAGAACTTCATAAGGAGTGGTATCAGTATCAAGAGTCATCAAGCACAGATGTCTTCAGAAAAAGAGCTACAGCTATTCCATTCCTAATATCAAGCCACTCCTGAACCAGAGACAATGTCATCTAACTGGGCTAAGGGAAAAAGAAGTGTGATGTTTCTACAGTCTTTGATGATTTAAGGTGCCATGGCACCTTCTGGTGTTGGTCCACTGTGTTATCTCTAGTCCAAAGTCAACACAGCGTCTAGCAAGAAATTTTAGGGCACTTTATCCCTTCATCTGCTGACAAGGTTTACAGAGATGCCAATTTCCTTTTCCAGCAGGACTTAGCATCTGCCCACTGTGCGAAAACTACCACCATATGGTTTGCTGACCATGATATTTCTGTGCTTGATTTGCCTGCCAACTCACCTCACCTGAACCCCATATGGGATATCAAGAGGAATATGAGAAACACCCAACCCCAAAAATATAGATCAGTTTAAGGCTGATATTAAAGCAATCTGAACTTCATTAACACTTCAGCAAATGGCATATGCTGATCACCCTAATGCAATCCCACACTGATACAGTAAGTTGTGGCAAACCAAGTCTTTTCAGAAGTTGGACATTTCTGTATTGTAAATCTGGTTTTTTGATTTACCTTAGGAAATATTCTAATAACTTCAGATACTTGGTTTTTCATGAGTTATATCTCACTGTACTCTGAAATGAAAGTATAAAACAAATAAGCAAATGAAGTTTAAAAAAAATCTATTTAGAAACCAAAATGTATTCTAAACTTGTGACTCATCAAAGAAGCCACCTTTGGCAGATAAAACAGCTGAACACACTGAACCCGCGTTCTTTCCACAATGAAAATCAAATATTCTTCAGAAAGTTCTCCCCAAATCTGTTGCAGAAGTTCCCTTAAATGTGTGGCACTTGTAGGTTGCTTTTGCTTTCACTCTTGCTTTCACTCTTCTATCATACAAACTGCTGACTCTCAGAAACTTGTCTTCTGATTCCGTTGTGGCTTTGGGTCTTCCAGGCCTCTTCCTGTCAGAGTTTCCCCCAGTTTCCAAGTGCCTTTTGATGGTGAAGAAAACTGTACTTTCTTCACAATTTCTCTGTAGGAAAGATCTACACTTTTAAATGTTAAGATGGTTTGTTTCTCTTCTATTATTAATTGCCTTTTACAACAACATAAATAACAAAAAGACAAGACAGGCAGGTTGGTAACATTAACATTAAAGGTTAGTATACTCTGAAAAACTTGCTGTACAATACTATAAAAACACTTCTAATTTTAGAATCTATAGAAATACAAAATGTAAGTAAAATTCAACATACAATATTTAGACATTTCAAGGCACAGTGACTTAAAGTGATTTAAAGTGACTTTGACAGGTAGTAGGAAAACAGTTGTATCAAACTACCTAAGGTGCATAGACATTCTACAATCACATTGGTCTTACTGTGATCATGACTGCGAGCCCCTCTGACGACTCAGTGATGAGTTGTACAGTCTGATGGCCAGGGGGACAATACAATCTATGGGACAAAAGAGTTCCTGAGCCTATTGGTGGAGCGGGTCAGTCAGTAACCTGGAGCTGAACACACTCATCTGACTGATCACAGTCCTGTGTAGAGGATGCTGTGTGTTGTCCAGGATGGAGAGAATCGCCAGGGTCCTTCTCTCTGCTGCTGAAACCAGAGAGTCCAGCTCTGTGCCCACCTTTATTCTTTAAAGGACGGAGTGAGCAGGACTATGAACATACAGTACAAAGAAGTATCCCAGGTAAAACAAGACAGCGAAGCGCGTTTTCCTTCCAGGCTTCCGTAGAGGAGCGACCAGTAGCTTTTGGCGCCTGCCCTGCGGTGCCGCTCACTGCCTACCTGATATAAAGAAGAAGCGGACCGCGTGGTAAAGCTGCATCCCTGAAGGAATTCCTGTTGTTTTACGGTGTGTATGCATAACTGACGTACCATAAACGATGCATCATGCAATGTTCGTGCATAATTTGATTGCTTTACTAAAGCAAAACAACGGGTTGCATGCTAATGGTTTTATAAATTGGGCCATGTTGCAGGCAAAGCAGTCTGCGCAGAGACCACAGCAACATGAGCTGCGCTATTGTTTCAATTCTACTGCAATATTTTGACTTAAACGACGTCAGTTAGCTTAAAAGTAGAAGTGCTTATTCCAGATGTTATGCTAGCTGTATCAGCGACGTTTGATGTTTGTTTATTTGTGCGTATTTGTGTTGGAGAGCGGGCGTTTAGCTTTGTTACGTTTTTGCAATTGCTAAATGTAACTAAGCTGTGCTTTTTCGTCATACCACCATCTTAATTAATGCTCGGTTGCAGGTGGCACCGTAAAGTCGAGGAAATATTGGCCCTAAATGATCGCTGCAGTTAGCCCGCCGGCTAACTATTATTGTATTTGGCTAGCTCTGAACGCCACATGACGCTTGCGCTAATTAGCGCTATTTTCGCATGATTAAGTGGTGTGTTGGCGTTGCTGTGTCCGAGTTGTTGTGTACGTGTACGCTAGTGGCCATGTATTTCAACCACAAAATAATGACAGAAGAATTTACAGTGAGTTTGTTTACGCCCCCAGCATCTGTGGTGGATTTGGGGCCTAGTGATTTTCAATGTGGAAAAAAAAGCACCGGTTTAACACGTGAAATGTGACGCAGCTGGCGTTACCGCACTCCTCCTTGTTTTTACAGCAAGAAATGGGCAAGAAGCAGAACACCAAGACTAAGAAGGATGCCCAAGATACGCAAGACGAACCTGAGGAGTTTGTTGTGGAAAAAGTCCTCGACCAGCGTCTTGTTAATGGGAAAGTAGAATTCTTCCTGAAGTGGAAAGGATTTACAGAGTGAGTTGCCTGGGACACCTGCCCTCTCCTGCTGAGCTGGAAGTGCTTCCCTGGTATGGGGTTGTGCTATATGTTTGTCTGTAGTTGCTGTGGTTGCATGAAAGAGCTGCAGCTCTCATACAAGCTAGTCATTAAAGCTAACTATATTGCTTGCATATTTATTGCCATAGTCTGTGTTGAGGGATGTTTGGAGATGAAAATGTTGACTATCTTCCTGCTCGTTTAGTGCTGATAATACCTGGGAGCCTGAGGAGAACCTTGACTGCCCAGAGCTGATTTCAGCATTTTTGGAAGCACAGAAGAACGTAAAGGAGAAGCCTGCTCCTGTTAAGAGGAAGGCATCCACAGATGAGCCAGAGACGGAATCGAAGAAGAAAGACGTGGTGAGTTAATCAACAGTTTTGTATGCCTGGGATCGACCTGCCATTTATCCAGAGTTGGGAAACAGACAGGTCACAAAACTGCAGAACCATCACACCCTGCACATAACTCATCGCAACTCCTCCCTTCTGGTAGGTGTTACAGAGCACTGAACAACAAAACTCACTATGAACAATTAAATCAGACTATGATGACAGGAGTTATTAACAAATCCTAACTCTGAACTACTGTTTATCACAATTGTGTTAATATTTTTGTTCCAACAACATTGTTCTCTACTCCACTGCACTGTCATCGCTTACCTCATGTATATAAAGTGTCGATAATTCTGTACTTACTGTTAACAACTGCATTTATCCTTTTCGGAATCGGCACAATTTTCACTAAATTTTGATTCACTTTGAGCGTGGTCTTTCATACATGTTTATGGCTGGGCATAATAGTTACACTCTAGTGTTCCTTTTTCTTTAAGCTTGCTGCCATAGTTTGAATGCATGCATGTTTTTCGTTTTGTTTTTAGTGTTGTAATGAAATTCTGTCAGAAATGCTGAATCCGATTCTAACTGGCCTTTCCCTGAGGGATCACACTGCTTGAATTTGTCAGTGGCAATCCTTAGCATGTGGGCCATTTCTCAAAATAAAGAAAACTGTCATGTTGCATGAATCCTATTTAGAAGATATATCAATGTCAGTCAGTTAGGTACCTGCTACTGAACTTTGATGTGGATTGAAGAATTGGAGTCAAAGTTCTGACAATATACATGAACTGCTGCCCCAGTTTCTTGCATATCTTTACGTGTGCCGTTGTCTCCACATACAGGCTGAGAAACCACGTGGCTTTGCCAGGAACCTTGAACCAGAACGAATCATTGGTGCAACAGACAGTAGTGGGGAGTTGATGTTCTTGATGAAATGGTGAGTTACAAAATGAAAAGATGCTCTTCAAATCCAGATCTTTTTTTTTAATTATGCACTTGAAACGGTTAATATTCCCACTCATACTCTGGCTTAGTTGTATTCCTCAGATAAGAGCATGTCTATATTTGGTGCTGTATTAGAATTTCCTTTCTAGCAAGGGGTTCAAATACTGGACTTAGTGTAGATGAGGGTCCTCAGTTGCTCTAATGCTTTTATATATGTCTTTTGCCTTTTCTTAGGAAAGACTCAGATGAAGCAGATTTGGTCCCAGCCCGTGAGGCCAACACTCGTTGCCCTCAGGTGGTCATATCCTTTTATGAGGAGAGACTGACATGGCATTCTTGTCCAGAAGATGAAGCGCAGTAGTGTTCCCTTTGGTCACTGCAGTCCCTTGAAACACCTGCACCCTTTCCTCAGGACTGGATTCTCTCCTCTGGCTTACCTTCTAGTTTTAGCTAGTTAGTTATTTTTGAAGATGATTGAATGTTCGCGTTGTTTGGTCAGAGAAAGTTGTTGTCATGTCGTACATTTTCTGCAAAACTGATTGAGAGAACAGGTGATGGTGTTGTCATGTATAATGAAAGAAGTCCTTCGGTATCTTTAAGATTGATTGGTTCTTTTGATAGACCTACCACCACACACATTCATACCCGTTCAAATGTTCTGGATTCTATATAATGGCTGCTTTAATCTGTTAAACTTTCAATCACCTCTTTCTATGACCTTCAGTCTCGTATGTTTTTTTGTTGTTGTTGTTTTTCACTATAATACTGGTGATGTTTTGTTTCAGAAGTGCATTTTGTATCTGTAAATACTATTTTAAGTTCTAATAAAGGTTTTATGTGGCCAAATTTCCTGGCTCAGTTTTTGATTCTAAGGAAATGTGTAAGATTTAGAAAATGTAAAACAAATGTGGATTGGAGAATGTTCATCTAGATTTCTGACAGTAGTATTTGCAACGAGTTATGATTAGAATCCATTTGGGGTGTTCCTTTTGCATGTTTTCTGGGCAACAGTTTTGCTATTTTTGTCTCCATGTTGCACTTTGAGTTCCGTATTGCACTATGCTAGTGGTGTAAGTATACTCATGAGTACTCATCAAATTTTAGTGGTGTTAGTGGCAGCTCAAATTTTCAGTGTATTTTTTCTCTCACCTTTTTTCCAATGGAGATCATGCCATCCTGTTTGGCCTCTAATGCTGAGAATGCTTTTACTTGTTCTTTTCTGCACAGAACAGGTCGGGCATCTAATGTTTTGCAGAACGCTGCTTCAGTCTTAGTTGAATCATGTGATCAAATTAGTGGGAACTTCATTGCCCAGACAGGAAAAACTTGCAATGCCGTAGCTTAAACTAACACAATGTATTAATCAGAACTTGTGCATTTTCTCAAGTTTGTGACTATTTTTAATTGTGACTTTGCAGCTCTGAATCTTTCACATCCTCAGGGCCGTGCAGAGGCCTTTGGAGGGGGAGGTGGAGCACGAATTTGAAACGCCATATAGAAACGTACGTGACAATTTAACTGGCTGAATTGTAGCAACCCATATTCATGAAGAATGCAACATGGAAGCAATGGTGAAGTCTCTGGACTACTGAGCAGTGGTTCAAACCCTGATGTGGCCACCATTGGGCCCTTCAAATTATTATTATTTTGAAGTTGAATTTAGATCACCATTAGACACTGGACTGTAACTGCGGCTACTCTTCCTGGAGTCCTTGCTTTTAAATTTCATACCTTTTCAAGACATACTGTATAGCTAGGGATTTGCTCCATGGTGCCGATTCATTATCTGCCCTTTATTATTCGTAGTGCTAATAATAAAGTAAAAAACAAGATACAGAAATCATGTATTTAAATGTATTTGTACTTTTATTCAGTTTGACTATCCACATTGCACAAGACAACAAAGTTATAAAAGTTATATATTTTATATTTATGCATATTACATTTATATATACAAATGTTATAAACAAGTACTGCTATCTGCACATCCTTTTGCAGCAGTCTGGAGAACTCTCATGACTGGCATTAGGGCATTCGAGATGGGCTTAGGACCTTTGTGCATTATTGTGGATGGACTGTCTGTGCCAACTCAGTGGTTTCTATTTCCATGGAAATAAATCTCTCAGGAACACTTCCAAATGACAGTTTTATGTGAGAAAATGATTCTTAATTAACTTGTTTTTCTTCTCAGTATGTTTAACTTCCCAAAATGTTTAAAAAAAGAAGAAGAAACAATTAAAGGCAACTGAACTTCCTTCTGCATTTACGACCCATTAGAGATGAGTCCTGACATAACAAGAATCCTTACCTAAAGGCTGGCCTACAGGCATATTGGCAAACAGCCATTTCTTTTCAAGAAAGGTACCTTTATGATCTGTTATAGACAAGAACACCACGTTGATGTCAGTTTAATGGATGAAGGGTAGTCAGACAGTTCACATCACAAAGATCTTAAAGCTAAATGATCAGTAATTGGAATTTCCACGTTTAGACAGTTTTATATATTATGTATTTAATCCAGGGACAGTCAAAGAAACATATTTTATGTCAGAGGAAAAAGTTACTAAAAGTCAAACACCAAAAATCAGTTATTATTGTAAGAAGATTTCTTTCAAATTTGAAACATCTTGATTAGATCAAATTTCTAATCGGTACAACAGACTCATGACGTACACTAATCCACTCCATGGGTTTACAACCAACATCTGCACATGAGCTCTAAAAAAATGGGAAAAGGATTATACAAGGATCAAGTACTTTAAATATGTAATTAGGTTTCCTTCATGATGTGTTTCATAGCTTACAAATAAGTCAAAATATATTTTTTTCTAGCTTCAGTCTACAAGATTGGGCATAACCTGATTTAAATGATCTGTTTAGATTACATTGTGAACTCTGACACCAGAAAGTGACTTACTCTTTATTTGTTTACCCAAGATAAAGAAGTCTTTATATGTGAATTAACAGCCTATCTAAGTTACTTGAGTATTTGTTTAGTTAAGGTTGTGTCTCACTGTTTTTTAGATCCTCTTCTGGGTTTGACTGAATTCAGGAATACTTCTGAGGACTTTGGTAAGAACACTTTGATTTCATTCTTAAATCTAAACTGTTACTGCAGGTAATACATGTATGGTGCAGCCTTTTATTTACAGGGATTACTCTGTCAGGAGAGTAGTATTGCTGGTATCAAACTTGATGAAAAAATATAAGCAAACAAGAGCAAAAACCAGGTGTTATAGCTGATGTTTTGACAACTTAAGACAGTACTAACTTAAGAGTGAAGCTGTAAAACCAACTCGTTTTATTGGTTTAAATGAAGCAGAATGCACTGATAGAACATCCCATAAATAAGCTTTGAGGCCTGTTGCCATTAACACTGCATCGTGTTGAAATTTCTTCTAATTCTCTAGGGGAAATGCTTACTTTGTCTGTCCAATGTGAAGTGATTACCTCATTAATTAACTGCACCCGGCAAAATGTACGCCACTAAAATCAACATGCATTTCTAATTTCCATCTGGAAGGAATCATACTCAGCCTATAAATCAACCTCTGCAGCAGGGTGGTTGAACGCTAAGCTTATCTTACAGTTTCTGTTGTGGACGGCCTGAGTTATATTCTACGTATGAAATGCTTATCAGTCATGGTCAAACAAAAAATGTTAAATGTATCAACTTCCACTTGTATGAAACATACTCTTTTGTGGTTGAATGAGAATATGTTCTTTGAGGGTGTCACTCAACAGTGAACTGAACTGGAGGGAGATAGATTTTGGGATAGCAAGAATTGTTTTTTGGGATTCAAAATAACTTCTATCAAATAAAATCAAGGCCACAGCATGAGAAGGTCAATTCCTCAGTGTTCATTAGGGTTTCAACTGTATTTCCAAGCAAAATGAAGCATTTTTTGTCACACCACTCAAAATGCATTGATGCCGGCCTAACAGGCATTAAATTAGAAAATACTGAGTGCAAAAAATACTGAAATTTGAATTAGATTATGAAATAATATCTTTCAAGTGGTAGTTTAAAACTGTATCAATGTATATTTGAATTCAACCTCCCCCTGAGTTACCAAAACTCTAAAAGCTTCGGTTCTCAGAGACATTTTAGGTTGGATATTGAACAGGTAAAAACAAACAAACAAAAAAAAACATTAACATGAACATATTTTAGATTTCAGAGTGAATGACACAGTACAAACTTGGAAAAGGGACAAGATTTATTTTTTGTGGCTTGATATTAATTTAGAAAAAAAACTACAAGAACTTACAGGAAGAAATTGACAAATTTTGCACATTTAATTGGTTTGACTGTGGCTCCTAATTGGGGGAAATTTTTGATAATGGTGATTTTTTTTAGTATTGTAGCTCTGATAAACAGCACAAAGAATTATTGTCCTTATTGCCTTATTGTCTCAACTTCTTCTTCAACCAGCTTTTTATTTTCCACTACATGGCCAGTAGTTGGCTTCCTCCCACCAGGTGATACCATTTAAACTGATCCCAGGTGAATAAGGGACAGGTGTGCGCTGGGGACACACATCTCTCTCAACAGAAATTTTGGACCATTTTTTTCTCAGTTTGGCAAAAATGAACAGCTAAATATATATATTTTTTACTGTTATGTATTTATTTATAGCAGCGTCACCTGCCTGGTGCAGAAAAGGAGGTCGCACTGAGCAGTTTGTAGCCTATTAGGCCGCAGTGTTGAGTTTCAAGCCGGATCACTGAGTCAATCCTGGTTGTTCACGAACACTGGATCACTTCTCTGGAGGTGAAGAAGAGGAAGGTAGGAACCAACATGAGACATGTGTCAAATTGATTTTCTATTTTCTTGTGGTTTGTGCAGAAGTTGATTTTTTTTTTTTTTTTAATGCTAAAGACACTAGAAACTATGTCACAGCACTATTCTTACATTAAGGAGGCTGATGACTTCTTTAAAATGTCATTTTATTTTTAAAAATCCTTTACATGGGGTTAAAGGATGAGTAAATTGAATTTGCAACATTATTACAGCTCTTAGTGTATTTTAGGACAGGAGCCCGCAGCGCCTGGTCAAGTTCTGCAGATGTTAACGCCTTGTTTCAGCCCTGTTATCTGATCCTTGATTAGGATTAGAAAATGACTTGCATTTATTTGCTCCTCAGTCATTGGTTTAGTGCAGTAAATTGACAATTAAATTGTATTTATATAGCATTGATTCACAACATATGCCATCTCATAGCATTTTGCATAGTAAGATGAAGACTTCACAAATTTTAAACGGAATCCCAACGAGTCCAAACTTTTCCTCCCTTGAAGCATGAACTTGGTGACAGTGGGAAGGAACAAAAATACTTCCATGCGTAATTGCAGCCCAAAGCAAAGTACAGTTACTGTATTATGTAACACTGAGTCGCTTTGGGGGGAAGGAAAGTAAGTTGCAATAGAGAGATTTCATCGACAGCAACCTGTTGACCCAGTTTAGCCAGAGGCAATTGTGTGGGATTTATTGATTCTTTTTTTAAGGGGTAGGATCTGGTGAATCATTGTGCAGGACCGGTGCCATTTTCGGGAAACAAAAACTGGCAGCTTTTTACTGGGAGTGCCAAATTAGATTAGTGTGTAATGGCTTGTGATTTCATGTGATGTTTTGCAGAGTGTTGAGTTTAGTTCAGTGTCATTGTTGAACTATTGCTTGAACTTATTGACTGGCTTTGCTGAGATTCAACGTGTGTAAATAACATGTCAAAGATCCAGCATGTTTCCTTTGGATGTTTCTGTCATGTGAGGGAGAACAACTGTAGAATCTGATGGGAAAAATTACATACAGCACTTACCCATGTCATAACTAACTGTCATTTCCTCATGTTGCATAATCCTGTATAACTTGCGTCATAATGGCTACATTTGTATTAAATGGGCGAGGAGCTGACTGGACTTTTTCTCTGTAGTTGGCCAGAAAAGGCTTTCTTTTTGGTTTTTTTTTGAGGTCTTTCCATGTGTGTGTGTCCATACTAAGATGTTTAGAACTGAGATTTCCTTCCTCACAAGCTAAATCCTTCTTCTTTGCCCCTTTGTTCCACTTTATGCCACAACAGCTCCAAATGTTTGCACTCTTAAGTCCTTCAGTTATTAATTACCAGGCAAGGCATTGCTTTACTAAACCTATCTTGAATCATAAAACAATTGACATTCTAGTTCTTACTGAGTGGTTTCGCTGTGTTTATGTAAATGTAACACAGAAGTTTATTTTGAAATGCTACTTTTAGTCATGGCATGAAAAGCCACCAGAGGCATTTTTGTGCTACAATAAGTTTAAACAAACCACTGTCTTTATGAGCAACAAGTGTTTATTTGTTCCTTTATCTCTTGCAGGTTTTTGTTCCCATTATGGACAGTATTCTAGACAATCTTGCAAAGACTGTAAGTGGTCAAATATGGTTCTTAACACTGTATCTCTTCCTGTTTGTCTAATATTTGTGCATCATTACAACCTTTTTCGAAGTAATGGAATCCTGGTTTTGAATTTTGCAGGAGTTTATTAGCATTTGTGTTCAGAATCCAAGGCTGCATAAAGGTGACTTCTGGCACACGCACATCGACTATGAGATCTGTGTACATGTAAGTGCCACTCGAGGCTTTGATGTCATTTTGCCTTGAAACTAAAGTCCAATTAATAGATGCCTCTCTTTGCAGACCAACAGCATGTGTTTTCGAAAGAAGACTTCCTTTGTGAGGCGGCGTTACAGTGAGTTTGTCTGGCTGCGTAACTGTCTGGAACAGAATGCTCTGATCATGTAAGCTCATATCCACGTCTTTGTTATTTATTGACATACAGTGGCTTATTCGATATTAGAAATGGAGCATCCACGAGTTTCCTCTAAGCTGATTTTCTTTATTTCTGTGTCCAGAGAGTTGCCCAGGTTGCCCCCCTGGAACCCCTTCTTCAGCCTGAAGAACACAGAGCAAGTGAACCAGAGGATGAAGGGTCTGCAGGAGTTTTTAGAGATGTGAGTTGCTCTGCAGTCCATTTATAGCATTGCCATCTAGTGGTGCCTTGATACATTCCTGTGCTTCACACCCTAGACGAGTAAATATTTAATCTGTTGGAAGTAAGACTGAAGTGAGACCATTCCCACATTATTTTTGCTGTTTTTAAAAATCAAAGATCACTGATCTGAAAATATCCTTTTTTTTTCTAGTGTTCTTCACACCCCCTTGTTGTTATCTGACAGTCGGCTCCATCTGTTCCTCCAGTCAGACCTGAGCATCACAAAGATTGAAAGGTGTGCTCATGGTAAGACCAGGTACACAGTGGCTGAAGCCATACAGCGTTCCAGTAGCGGTTACATCAGTAGAATCGAAGACAAAGCTTCTTTTGACTCTGATTATGAAAGGTAGGATACTGGAGAGTGATCTGGCTACTGACATTTTAACATCTTAATGTCGGTTTAATTCTGAATTGACCCTTTTTCTCTCACAGCAGCTCTTCATCATCAGGCTTGGGACTAAGTCTTGACAGTTCAGTGCAAGGAGACCCCCTCCTTATCTTACAGTCGTCTGTCAGAGACCCAGAGCTGTGCAGCTGTCTGTCGGAGTCATCCAGCCCACACACTGAGCGTTAATGCATTGAAGTTGCACTGCCCTTCCCTCCAGACATAGGTTATCCATGTACTAACCTGTATGTGATACTCCACTGAGCTCTTAATATTCTTAACCTCCAAAGAGCAAAAAGTCTTGTTTTACTTTTGTTGAGGTCATTATGCCATTTGGACATTTGTTTTATTAATCTGCCTCATGTATCTATTAAATCAGTGCCTGAGTCATTTAAATAATGTGTACTTGGAAAAAAAAAATCTTTTCATGTTTTAAAAATGTACAGTAAGTCCAGATTTGTTATGAAATCTTAAATATATTTCCTATGTATATTTTTATTGCTGCACTAAAATACTGCTGTTAAGGGATCATTTGAATTGTAGAAGGTTTGTCTTGTTTTTTTTTTAGAAAAATATTTGAAATTATTTTTATGATTTAATAATGAAAGAATAAATTGTCTTTTTGAAGAATATAGGCTTGCCTGTCAAATATTACATGTCTTATTAAATTTGGGAAAGATATTCCCAAGTATTGAAATGTCTTATCTCTCTGAATACAGTATACCAGTCTTGTACTGTTCTAAATTTCCAGTAGAGGGAGTGTAGACATCACAGCACCCAGAACCTACTGAGTCAACACTGAAGTGGGATGAAGGTGCACGATGCTAATTAAAGATGATTTGGACCTTTAGTACTATAGTACAGATCATTTTTGTGCATGAAATGAAATGCTGATCTTTCATTTTTGGTGCAAAGCTGCAGTGTACACCTTAGTGTCTGAACAAGCATCCATGCTTGCAGTGCAGTTAATGTGTACACTTAAATATCCTTTCACAGTTGTACAACACTGTCTTATGTGCCTCTTTGGACAAGAAAACAAGAGTCTGTTAAACCTTACACACAGTTTTCCAAATAGAACAAGCTGAACATAGTACTGACCTTTTGATAAATCCATTTTTCATGATATGTTCACTATTGTAGAAGCTGTTTTAGAAGTTCTACAGGAGCTAGATGGTGTACCATACCGATTGTCTACATGTGTTAAATTTAAAGCATCTTCAGTGTTACTGGCACGAGGAGATTCAGTTCCTGTCACTTTTCAACCCTGTGTCACTGCTTTCCCAAGTGAGATGGTCTAATTAAAGGTAGATGGCAAATTAATTTAACTATTAAACTGCTCTTGGGAATCACCTGAAAGGAACAAGACAGCTTGAAACTGTGTGTGTGTGTGTTACAGGGTTGTAGGTAGGTGGGTGGGTGTGCTGTTGGCTATGCAGGAATTCTGGACAGGCCTGTAAATTGAAAGCTGATGAAAGAAGCAAAGTCTCATTAAAGGAGACAGCAGCTACCCCCCTTTCCTCCTCATCTGCTGCTGTTCCTCCAACAACCGCCGGACTGATGAGCGGCTAAACCTGGCCTGTCCTGTGTCTCCGTCCTCTTCTCTCCTTCCCCTGGATGGTGCTGTCTCCCTGTGCGCACAAACCATAATTAAGCTGTCAGCGACTTCACACAGCAGCCACTGAGCTGTTTTCATATAGCAAACACAGACCCATGCATACACGCAGTGGCATGTCTGAAAACACACTGACAGTTGTGAACACACACACACATATATATATGCTGAAAGTTGTGGATGAATGAGCATTTTCTCCTTCCCTCATCCTCTGTCATTTTCCGAGTCCCACTGGTTTGTGGTTGGAGCTCTCCATCTCTGTTTGCTGTTAAGGTTGACCTTATCAACGTACCCCATGACAGGCATACAGCATGACACACATACATACACTGTTTGGTTCAGAGCTGGTCAATTTTCTGACAAAATGAAATGCAGCTGTGAGCGGTGGCATCTCGCTGGGGTTTTGTGTGTGTGTGTGTGTGTGTGTGTGTGCGCGCGCACACGTCTGCCTTTTTGTAGGCAAAAACATCTAGCATTTGGATATTGAGTATTCACGGTACATGTCTATTTCATCTTGGTAATTTATAACTCAATTTCCAGTGTGCATTGATGCGCTTCATACCTCCAAAACACCAAACAAAGCCCAAACCCAATTGTGTTTCAAAGCAATTAGGGTGTCCACTGAGTTGTGAACGGCCCACGTTGCAATGGCTCTGGGCCCGTGTGATATTTTTAATTGTTAATTTTCTGTCACATTAGTCAACTTCACTGCCTTTGGACAGGTGACCAAGCTCCTGTAGGCAGCACATAAAATGACACACAACATATTCTCAGCTTTTTGATGCACTGTAGTGGATGGTGCTTTTATGTGCAGGGGGGAAAGGTTTCCGCCGTATGTGATGAGTTAAATGACGGGAGGGTATATCATATTTACAACTGCTTTATGGTAGGAGACTTTCTAATGCTTTTCAATATACGTAGTCACCGTCAATATTAGTATTAGTTTATGAGTCTAAATTATTAGCTCATTTAGACTTTCACCTGAAGCCGCCACAGGGAATGGCTTCACCTCCTTGACCTTACAAAAGCCAACTATGGCAAAATCCATATGAGCAATTAGCCGGCGTAGCTCTCACCCTGCCCCTGCACCTATTTTTGCACCCATGTTGTCTTTCCATCACTCGTCCTCTCCTGTCTTTCTTTTTTCCCACATGTCTCCCACTCTCCCCCTCTGTTCTCATTACCTCTCTGTAGGCTGCTAAGTTAATTAGCTGTTCTCTTTTGTAGTTTTTTTCTGCTGATGCTGCAGGCCCTGCCTCACTGTACCTCAGCTGTCTAACTGTTGAGGAAGTAGGTCTGGGTCTCGACCTCTTAGCAGCTGACTCCCCTTCCTCTTTACTCTGTCTTTTTTCCCCTCACCGGGCAAGTATGTGTGTGTGTGTGGGGTCAAAGGTGGTGACTTGCATTGTATTTGTGATTATTACCTCTAAAGTGCTATTGCATACAGCATCATTAAAAGTCAATGCATCTCCCTCCCGATGCCTCCATCACATGGCTAAAACACGCACACACACACACACACACACACACACACACACACACACTCATTTTGCACGCACTCCGCACATCACCAGCCATTTAACAGCTAAAATACGACCCATGCACAGATAAATGTCACAGGGCCATCTATCTGAGAGTGTTAAAAGTCAGCTAATGGAGATGACATATTAGCGGCCCAAATGACTGCCATAAAAACTCCCCACCATACCTTGCAGTGCTGCCTGGCCACTGTGACTGCAATAGGATACGGCACTGGCACTGCAAGTGTCTGTCCACAGAAGCAGGGAGAGGAATGGGCGCTGATGTCATATCTGGATGGACTTCTTCCGATTCAATAAATTCTGTGGATTCACATCTCTGAAGTTGAAATTACGACTGTAAGATCGATGTGGCTTATTTACTCAGGCCTGCTGCTGTTTTACACGCACATATATCTATGTAACGCTTTTGATGCAACAATAATGACCTCTCACCTTTGACCCCTCATGGAGTAATTATGAGCCAGGTCAGCATAGTGTTGCTGTTTCTGCGTGTCAATAGCAAAGCTCTTTCCAATCGATACCCCACTCCAGTCCTACTTGAAGATCCTCCACAGGTACGTGATCACCTCCTCCTTCATTCCTCCTATCTCTATATTAATTACCCTTCTCCATCCATGCGTGTCTTTCCCTCTCTGAGTGAATGGAGCAGTTGTAATTGCTTCTCTCTGGAGCAGTTAGAAGCGGCACAAAGGAACCGTATAGAAACCACATTTGCATTCAAGATGAGCTGAGATGGAGAGGAGGGAGGGAGCACTGCCCTCCTGCCCTATACTGAACAGCTCTACTTACACTCTCTCTCTCTCTCTCTTTTCTCTCCCCTTCCCTCCCTCCTCTCATCTATTGTCTCCCTCTCTCCATCCCTCCCTCCACCTTATCTACTCCCACCACCCTCCTCCTCCTCCCGTTCGCAGCATGGTTCCCCTTGCATTGTCTTTCCAGAGAGTTCCAAGGTCGACGGGAGCTTGCTCATCAGAGCAGGGTATTGTACGCTCAGTGTTGGTATGGATGAGCTAATTTGTGCGAGGGAGTGTGTGCACGAGCGTGTGTGTGTGTGTGTGTTTGTGCGTGTCCCGAGGCCTGTGCATATGAGGATATATGTGTAGAAATGTGTGGTACGTGTGTGTGTGTGGCAGTATTTCTAATAGCTGGTAAAAAGGGGTGAAAGGAGGGGAGGCGGTAATTAATAACTCAAAAGCTCAGAATTGCAATTTTTTATAACCACCAATATCTCACCACCTCTCAGACCTATGCCATCACTCTCACTCACTCCTGTGGAGCACGCACACACACACACACTCACACACACACACTTACACCAACTCCTGAGGGCTCTTCTTTTCCAGCTTGATAAGCATTTCTCGTTTGTTTCAGTGTTTTGATCAATACAGTTAAAACGCCAAACCAAGCATAATTAGGTCTGAGATGGCTCCCACTGTGACTGAATAGGCTTCACCTAGGGAGGTGCTCACCATTATCATCATCACTCTGTGCATGTGTATGTGCGTGTGCTCATACCGCACACAGCGTGATCTAATAGAATTGACAAAGTGCACATCAGGACATAGATTAAAGGAGAACTCTGAGCTATAGGTTAATTTTAGCAGGTGATGGAGTTTCCCATTCGCCGTGCGCTCACTCACCTCCATCTTCATTGCCATAATCATTTAGACAACCTTAACAATGCATCTCTGCCAGTAGGTTCATTTCAATATGTTATAGGCCACCTCAATCATTTTTTATTGGTTTATTTATTCAGAACGATACATAGATAGAGACTAGAGAGATCATAAATTGTCCACAATTACCATTATGCACAGTGAAGTGACTCTCCTTTGTGCCATAATCCAGGGTGAAAACCTTTGTGAAATCCATCTTAAGACAATGAAGAAGCGCTTTAGGTACGCGGTGCACATTTACTCTGACATCCATTGTATTTACCCCTCATTAATATGAAAATAAACCTCAGGCGAGCTGCCTGTGTATCAATTTTGTGAACAATATTCATCACTTAATGACCCCAAAATATGAAAGTTCACTATCTGCTGATCCTTTTATCATTTAAACGGTGTGCATTTTTTCAAGCAGATGTTTCATGTTTCCCTGTAGAAGGAACATCAGCAATAACAGGAACTAAACTACTTTTAGGGTTTAAAAGTATCACAGTTCCTCTTTCGTCCTGCCTTTGCACATTTGAATCAATTGTAATGAAGCGGATCAAGGTTGTAGATGACATTCCTATTATCCTTTATCTGTTCGTGCTCTTTCAGGGTAAAAAAAAGAAAGAAAGAAAAAAAAGTGCACTTTGTCTCCAGGGTCACTGTAATCGCTTCTAGAGAAATGTGAGCAAGGGCAGATGACAGAGACAGGGTTACGTCAACACAGGGCTGGAGTTTTAGTTGAACTGTCCCTTTAAAGACAGAGCACGGGGCGAGGACGTCTCAATTCTGATCACGGCCAACAAAGAGCTTAATGTGATATGTGGCAGAGCGTATGTGTGTCTGAAGGGGGTGTACAGGTGTCTATGTGGGAGAGAGAGAGAGGGTGAGTTCCAAAGTGCTGCTGTTTGGGGGGATAATTTCAGCGTAGGACTGTATGTTGTGCATGTGCGTGTGTCTACAAGCAATCTGTGTGTGTTTGTGTGTGTCTCTGTGTGTGTGCATACCCAGAGAGGAAGAGAGGTGGGAGGAGGATTTAGACCCATCATAAAGGAATTCTCCCCCCCAGCCCGTAGCTCATCCCGACACTTTTATGCCTTTTTATTTTCAGGCCCATTGCAGCCAAGCCCAGAGATGTGATTTATACTGCCTGGCAGCATGGGCACTGCAGCAAGAAAGACAGATGGAAGGAGGGAGGAGAGGAGGAGGAGGAGGAAGGGTGGTGGTGGTGGTGGTGGTGGTGGGGGGGAGTTAGTGGGAGTTGCCGAGGGGAAGAGGGGGGAAAGGGGGGTGTGTGTGGTGGGGGCTATAAAAAAGGAGAGATGAGGAGAACAAGGCAGAAGGAAAAGAGAAGGGAAGATGGAAGGAAGAGGATTGGGAAAGGCAAAAACGAGGAGACGGAGGAAACAAGAAATCTCCTCGCTTTTTGTGGCGAGGAGCTTTCCTCTCGCCTCCTCCGCTTCCTCTCTGCCACATCTTCACCTCTACATCTCTCTCTCTCTAATGAGTTATTGGCCCTGTCTGACTCAGGAAGAGAAGCCCCATCTCTCCACCACACTGGTGCCCTGACAGGCTAAATCCCCCCCACCCACTCTCCTCCATCCATTCCTCTATTCCCCCACCCCGCCTCAGGCGACCAGGACACTCCTCCTCCTCCTCCTCCTCCTCCTCCTCCTGTGTACCTCACGCCTGCCTGAGGTGTGTGAAATATTCATGGCGCTCCCATTGATCGGGATGGGGAGTATTGGGAGGGGCATGAGCGCTTGACAGGCTCAGGTCTGAGGCGTTCGAAGAAGACGAGGAGGCCGCCACCCCCAAAGAGACAGCTCACTTACAGGGAACATGGGCTGAGCTGAGGTGGGGGGCGTGGAAGGAGACGGGTAGACAGAGGTGGTGGACAGAGGTGGCTGGGCTGTGAAATGGGAGGCAGGTGAAAGCCAGGGAGAGAAGAAGGGGGGATGTTGATGTTGCATGCAGGTGCGTGCTTTGGATGTCTGTGTGTGTGTGTGTGTGTGTGTGTGTGTGTGTGTGTGTGTGTGTGTGTGTCGGACACCTGCCTGCCAGTGTGGCGGTTGTACCGTCTCTGAGCTGTAACATCTCTCTCTGTCACCCAGCCGCCTGAGAGGAGATGAGCTGCCATGCCGACTGTCGTTCATCCATCACAAAAGACAGCACACACTCACACACACACACAGACACACACATATGCATCCTCTCTTGGATACATAGCAAAACATGCCCCCCCCGCCCCTTTTCTTAAAATTCATCTGCATTTCCGTTTAGACAAAACATTTCTCAGTCTCTGTCGATACATTTTTCTCTCCTACTCTGTTCCTGTCCCTCTTTACTTCCACTTCTAAACATAACTGTCACAAAAGTATTTTAGAAAAGGAATCACCTTCCGAATTCAACTCTATTTTACTCAACTTTATTACTCTATTAATTTGAGATTATTACACCCAGAGACTGTAAATTTGATACTGCATATCTGTCTGATTTAAAGCATCCAGTGTCATTTTAAAAGAGACATGAACTAGTATCTAAAGCAGAGGGGCACATTGGTATAATCTACTCCACAACTAGGGTCAGCTGTAACATCAGTTGGGGTTAATTGTAACAATCATAAAAAGTGCTCATTTTCTAATTAAATTCTAATTACTTTTGTCATTAATTTTAATGGGGTCATTTATAAAGTCTCAACAACAAAGCCATGCATGCCGCATGCCTCTGTGAGTTTTGGGAAAACAAAATATGGACGTATATATGTGTGTTTCTTCAGAGCGAAAATAAAAACAGCATGACACAAATTAGAATCTCGGTCTCGGGTGAGTGGAGTTCCTCCCAAAATGCAGCAGCTGAGCACATGCCGCTTTGTTCAATGTCAACAGAAATTCCAGACAAGCAGGAATTTACTTGTCAAAAAACAAGACTTGTGGATGTATTAGGTTCATTTTAATGACTTTGCTATAAAACACACAAGTAGCTCAGGCTTATTTCGTATGAATTTCATGAAGCATATTTTTTCTGAAACTCAAATTTTTGAATAAAATCCTTCATATTAAAAGACAAAAATTATATTTATATTCCATTTTTCATATCTTTTATTGTCAACAAATCCTATGAAGACACCAGAGCAAACAATGTGTTAGTCGACCAGTGAATACTTTCAGCCTTCCTGCTCCTGTCTAGCACACAGTCCAGTGGCTAGCTGTTTCTGCTAGCGGCATAAATCTTTAAAAACAGGACACAAATCATTTAGTTTCTTATTTTAAAAAAAAACCTCAATGATATTGTAAACATTTAAGGTTTTAGGCAGATATTACTCAGTGAGGAACAAATTGTACTGTAGCTGTAGACTATTTTCAGCTGTATATTGATACATTTTTGAGTTTTTACAGTAACAGTACATAAGGGATAGACTTACAATAAACTGCAGTGCCAGAGTCAATCCTGATAGAGGAAGATGTCACCTTGTGAAACAATGCAGCTAACTGATGTGTTTTTAATAATTTTGTGGCATAAACAAATAATCTGGTTTTGTTTTTTTCATTTCAATTACATTGTTGGTCTTAAAGTTTAGATTGTAGGTGCCTAATCAATCTATTGATTAACTGAAATCATGCTTGGATGTCATTTCGTGTGTAAGTAAACTTTGCTAAAACAGCCCTGAAAAACCACCTCCTAATTCTGGCACACTCTTTTTATTGAGGGCATATATTTGTGACTTCCTTCTGTTGCTCAGATCTCATGCTGCTACCATATATTAGTGCCAAATGTTTAAAAAAAAAAACAAAAAAAAAAACCTCTCTCTCAGCAGCTCTTTCCACACCTCTGGCCTCTGTGGGAGAAGAACTTGAGACACCAGATCAGCGATTTTGGGTGACGGCTGCTTGGATGATGATGATGATGATATGTTTGCTGCTGGTTCATGGGGATGAAGGCACTGATGCTTTTCAATAGCATCACCGGCAGCTGCTTCTCAGTTAGACGACCTACCAAGCAGTCGCATACCTACTGAGTAAATGCATTTTAATCGCTGCTTGTTGTTGACGCTCAAACTTTGTCTTTACAGCCTTTCATTGTTTTGCTGTATTTACGGACCAGCCTGCGCATTGGGTTTTATTTAACTATAACAGTCAGTTGGCACTGGGCTTGTTTCAGCTTGGAACAATTTATGATCATTCTAATTGCCCACCGCTCCCATCACACGGCGCGTATCTTTGAACGAACAAACACGTGCTGCGCTGTTTCTTCAACCGCTCGTCGTCGTAGGCCTAACAGCCCTTACTGGCACGATGAATTTGATAAATCCCCTTATCGCCCCGGGAGACAATTAAAGCGCATGTGACAGGGGTCCCTATCTCCGCTCTCCTCCTGTAGCGCTTCATTTAGAAGCCATTTGTCTCCGCTATGGATTTCCTATTTTTAATGGCGTGCGTATGCAGGGGTCGGGGCCGTGCTGAATAATAGATGCCTTTCGCTCCCTCTCTTTTCCCTTTCAGCCCCTCTCTCGTTCATTTCCTCATCGCGAGGCCCCATGGGAAGGTGTCGGTGTCACTCTGGAAACCAAGGTGCAGTGCTTCTTGTGCTCTCCAGATTCTGGCAGGAGGCTATTCAATCTAGTGTACAAGGCTTTTGGTGGAAGGTAGCGGCAGACAATGAACTGATATCAACGGGCACACGTTAACCCTCAGCCTCCCCCTCCTTCCCTCCTCCTCAGTAAAGGACGTTTATCACAGAAAGCGGGGCCGCTGCGCAGTGAGGTGATATATCGCCCTGGCCGAGCGCGAATGAATAGACTAGTAATTATCCCGTTAAAAGGGTGGCCAGACAAAGAGAGAGCCTCGCTATAATTTAAATTGTTTTGTTTCCCCCACAGTCGAAGCCTGGCCGGCTGACTGACATCACGGAATGGGAAAAGTGAGCCTATTTATAGCCTGAGACGTTCAGCTAATTGTAGAATTTAATAAGGTTTCTGGAAGAGTGGATTCTGTAAAAGCCAGAGGCCTACACCTCCTCTCCGCTCTGCTCTTATATCTCCTTCACATCTTTCTTTGGCTGTGCAGTTTTGCTTTCTCCCATATTTCTCTCGGCATCTTTCCCTCGATCCTTTCCTCCCGTCTTACTATCTCCTAACGTACCATCTTCTCTTGTTGTGTGTCCTGACCTCTCCCCCGTGTCTCACCTCACAGCAACCCCTCAATTTTTCTTCCCCACCCTCATCTTGTTATCTTTTATCTACCTTAGACCAATACTCCTCTCAGTCTGACTGCACAGTTCTCATTGTGTGATTCTCAACATGTCACAGCGGTTTAATGTGCGTCCGTGTCTATGATTACAGCCAAAGACGCGTCCGAGTGTGTGTTCATGCGTGTGTGTGCTTGTGGTCTTGTCTGGTGTGTGTGAGACGGGGGTAATTGAGCTCAGAGGGTTTTCTGTCTTTGATGGCAGAGGGGAAATTGGAATCTTCAGAATCCATTAGAGAGACCCTCTCACGGTATGTGTGTGCACATGCTTTGTCTGTTTGTTGTGTCTGTGTGTGTGTCGTGTCTGCTTTTTCAGCGACAAGGAGACGGTGAGGAAAAGGAGGCCAGTGTGTTGAACAGCAAGGAAGTAACTGTAGCACAGGGCACACAGAGGGTGGACAGTAAAATATAAGTCACAAATGAAGTGAAACTGGAGCTTGCTTGCTTGTTTTGTGCTGTGAGTTTGTGGAGTCCCCAGTGTGTCTGCGTCGGCTTCTCTGACACTAACTGACTGAGTACCTTCATAGACTGCAGGGGAAATGTGGAGAAAGAAGAGAGGGAAGGTGAGTGGAGAGAGAAGGAGAACAGCAGGTAGCCAACAGCAGATGGTCTCTGGCTTCCTCCCTGCAGAGCTATCACTCTCCTTCTCCTTCTCCCTGCATTCCTGCCTCATGCTCTTTCCTGCATCACACGTCGTATAATGTATCATCTCACCTCAGCGTCCTTGGTCATGTACTGTATATACTCTTTTGCGCTTAACTAATTCGTAAACTACCTTCTGTTGTCAGGATTTATATGATTAACCAATGTAGTGAGACTTGTTATGGGAATGTCTTCAGGGATAAGGCAAATATTTGTATTTTTTTTATTGTCCAATCCCATCGTCAACCTCCATTGCCATCCAAAAACTAGTTAAAACACAGACATGAATAAAAGTGTTGCACTGGATGACATACTCCTTTCTTAACATCAATGGGAGTAAACTAATTGATTTGGACTTGATCCCGTATACAGCATTCTGGTGCTGTAAATATTCACTATTGTGCAGGTTCTGACATATAAACACAATATCTATTCCAGGTTGAATAATGACATACTGAAACTGCTGGGCAGCCTGACATTAAAAAGTCAAGTATATATTTGTGGTCCATTTTTGAGGATCCATCCATTTGTTTTACGTATACAGAGTTGGGTCATAGTAGTAGCAAGCTAAGCAGTGTATTCCAGACCCTCTCCAGCACCCCGAGGTGCTCCCAGGCCAGATGAGATATGTGATCCTTCCAACAAGTGACCCTGAGGTCTCCAGTTGGACATTCCGTGAAAACCCATCCTTACCAGATGCCCAAACCACCTAAGCTTGTACCTTTCAGTGTGAAGCAGCAGCAGTGACTCTACTCTGAACTCCCTCAGGATGCCTGAGCTCCTCAGCTTCTCTGTAATCCTGAGCCTAACCACTCTCATTTCAGCTGGCATTATGCATGATCAAATGTTTTCAGTCAGTGCCCAGAGCTCATGACCATAGGTGATGCCTGGAACATAGATCAGCTGTTAAATCAGAAGCTTTGCATTCAGGCACAGCTCACTTTTCATCGCAACGGTCCAGTATAACTGCTGATACTACACCAGTCTACCTATTCGTCTCACGCTCCATTTTACCATCACCTGTCAACAACATTCAGATACGTAAACTCCTTTGATTGGGGAAGCAACTCAGCCTCAATCCGGAGGTAGCAGTCCACTATTTTCCAGCGAGAACTGTAGATTTGGAGGCACTAGGTCTCATGTATGCTGCTCTACAATCAGATGCAAACCTCCGGTACGAGCTCGAGGCCATGGTCTGATGAAGCCAGCAGAACTGCATCATCTGCAAAAAGCACCGTGGGTATGAAAGGAGTCCACCATCCACTGAAGATGTGTTTCCCGTTTTGAAGAGTTGCATCAATAATGCAAAAAATATTGAACTCAAGTTGCATCTTTCAAAGCACGGTGAATCTATTGTCACAAGATTTTCATAGGTGACGAAAACTAAAACATGTAAATTGCTACTGTCTTGTCAATAAAACTGATAAGTGGGGTATTTTCTTAAGACCAAAGTGTGTGTTGTTGATTGAAACAACTCAGATCAATACAGTCACACTGTTAGCACTTTAGTCACAGCTTCTTTAAAGGTGAGTGTGTGGAGCAGTGATGTATGTGTGTGTGTGGTTTCAGGCCTGCCACGATATGTGTAAAGTCATGTTTATGTTGGTAACTGTGTTAAAATTGATATTAAACTGCATAGGGCAGTAGGGCGGTGTGCATATGCATGGTGTGTGCTTCAATGCGTGTGTGTGCCTGTGCGTGTATAAATGTGTGTATCTGTGTGTGTCTGTTTTTGTGTGTGTGCATGGGTGTGTGTAATGATTAGCCTTCTCTTAATGGGAAAATAACGTCAGAGCCACTGGGATGTTTAATCCATCTGAGCTGATTCTGTTTCCATCACAGCTATTGATCAACTCCAGTGACAAATCAACAGGGGGCTACTTTTGTGTGTGCGCATGTTTGTGAGTATATATATATATATGTGTGTGTGTGTGTGTGTGTGTGTGTGTAGCGCTCCTTACACAGCATTTTATTATGTCACAAACCAAACAACTAATGCAACAGTAGCCTCCAATAAGGTGTTTTCCCGTTCTCTTTCAATCTTTCTCTCCTTCATTTGTTTTTGTGTCTTTTTTTCTTCTTCTTGTTTTGTCCGTGTTTTCCAGCTCACACTCATCTGCCCTCCGTCCCTCCATCCTACCTTCCCTCCCTCCATCTCTCCAGTCTTTAAGTGGTATTGGCTTTAAAGGGGCAGCAAATCAGTTGCTGATTAATACTGAATTTTTGGGGCCATTTGTCTGCACCATTGCCCCTGTCTCTGACACCCCCCCCACCCCCCATCTCCCTCCCTCTCTCCCTCTCTCCACCTCTCTTCTTGTTCTCCTTCCCTCGGCGGTGATGAATGACCGGCCGATTGCCGAGGGATTAGAGTCGTCACGGTTACCTGTGCCTTGACAAAGTGGTCCTGATTGGTGACCAAGCCACTTCATGGGGGGTGAGGGGGGGCCATATCTCAGAATGGACTGGTGTGTGCTTTTGCGTGCGTGTGTGTGTGTGTGTGTGTGTGTGTGTGTGTGTGTGTGTGTGGTCAGTTTCTGCTGAACTTGTGTGTGGTCTGTATGTTCGCAGGCAGGGTTAGTGTACACAGTTTATCATGTTTGTTGCTGTGATTAGGGGCAGGGCTCAGCAGCGTGTGTGTGTGTGTGTGTGTGTGTGTGTGTTTTGAACGGGGCAGGGGGTGAGCTCCTGCTCCCTCGGATGCTGATTCTGTGTGACAGAGACTGGCGAGGTCCCGGCAGCAATGTGACCACACTGACACCCGAGAGCCCGGTAAACGGGTGCTAGTGGACACTGATGAATCGGCACTCGGAGGAATCGAACACAAGCCTAATCAGTGCATGGATCCCCCTGCAGTAACATTTTTCAGTTTTGTCCTGCCTTATCAGGTGAAGGCCATCAGCTGTGTCAGATCCCATTGGTCCAGCCCCTCTGTCACTCACACCCGTCGGTGATTAGGTGCATTACAAATTATCAAGCAGAGGCTGTGATTCCTGCAGTAGCCCTGTGTGCTGTTAGGTGTGCATTTGTGCGCAAGTTCAAATGCATGAGTGACATTTTTTGTAAGTGTGTTATAATCATTTTCAAATCAGCTGCTTTTAACATTTAAGTTAAATCATTTTATATAATCTTTTTTATATATATTTTTCAGAATGAGCATATGATGCCAACAACTCAGAAGGCCACCAGGAAGCTACTGAAATATAGGTGCGAACAGGCTCACTTCTACAGAGATGCAAAAGCAAAATATTTTGCACCCTCACTTCCATCCATTATCTTTACGCTGCTTTATCCTCTGTAGGGTCGCAGGGACACTGGAGTCTATCCCAGCTGACTTGCGGAAAAGGCAGGGTACACCCCGGACAGGTTGACATTTGAAAAATAAATGTTTTAATTTAATTGTGAACACTTTGTGGGAACCTTCTGTCACATGCATTGTATGGTTAGTCTAAACAGTATGCAAAACGGCAAACAAAACTGGACAATTTCTACCCAGTAGCATTGTCTTATTGTCAATATATTGTTACTTGGATATGCAGAAAGGGTCGGGGTGGCCCAAGTCAAACATCAGTAGTCAAGCAGCATCCACAGCTGCAGACACCACAGCAGATCACTGAAAAAACAGTTTCATTTACCTGCCAAACTTGGCCTAGCCATCTTAAATTTAGTGCTTACACTCCTCACGTGGCCCACAAATTCAACAAGTGCCAGAAAATCTCAGTAAAAAAGAGCATGTGCAAGTGTGTCAGAATGAATAATCATCTCTTCCATAAAGTGGGGTAAGTTCTATTTATTTATGGATATACCACTAATTCACAACACACACCATCTGAAGGCACTTCCAATAGTGAGGTGAAGACCTTGCAAAATTAGACAGCAAAACGCAACAAATCCTTAGTTTTCATTTGAGCTGCTCTTTGGTGGCGATGGTGAAAAAAAAGTCCCATTTAACAGGAACAACCCTACAGCAAAACCGGGCTCAGAGAGAGTGGTCATCTGCTTTAACCAGTCGAGGTGAGGGTAAAGGAGAGAGACAAAACAGGATAGCAGATAGTGTGTGTTAGGTGTCTGCACCTCGTTCACTGCCCCCTAACTTCACATGCACTCAAGTCATTTCATCCAGGAGCCAAGCCTGTGTATGGATAACAAATTAAAGGACAAACATGAATAGAGTGGAGAAACATAGCAAACACAAGGGGTCACTGACTGGTCTGAGAAGTAGGAAAACGATGTGACTCAGATGTTATAGCCCTCTGACTCACCAGTGTCTCCCATGAGGGATTTTGAACCACTGTATCAGACAGTGCTCTTAACCACAGTCATCAAAACATTAAATGGCTGATGCATTCATTACTGCAGTAAAGTTCCAGAGATTTGTGGAACTTATATTAATGTGCTCTAAAGCTCCTATAGTAATGGCTGGTGTTTGCTTTGAATTATTTTTTGGCTTGTCTGAGCTATGAGGTCTGACGTCTGAGGGTTGTTCCAAAAGTTAAACTTAAAGACGGGGTAAAAAGCCTATTGTCATAAAGAGAATGAGGTGTGAGAGCTGTTCAAGTGGACTCTTCAAGACAGTTTCCACTGGATGGTGTTGCACTTGTTGCACCCAGCTCACTTGAGTAAAGTTTGGGGGCTTGTTAGATTGTCGATTTTAGAAAAAGTTCTCACCCAGCTGCTACGTGCAGCTAGACAATCCAATAAGAATTCATTTGAAGCTTAATGACCCCTTAAGACGCTTTATACTGTTTTTTCTTATAATTTACTCATCTTTCAATTCTGAAGAGCAGAGAATCATAAGCGGGAGAAGCCATTGGAGGCAGTAATTGCACATGATGAAACAATTCATCTGAAAAAGATTTTCTTTAAAAAGCTTATTTTGTGGTGTACGTGTTGATACAAAAGAAACCTGCAACAGTAAGAATATTGCAAAATGGCTGTAAAAGGCTTGAGTCACCAATAAAGAGTTTTGCTGAGCCAGTCAATGCAGGAAACTGGCTACTTTCTGGCCCACAAAGAAATGGATTTCCATCAAGTGTTTCTTTCCTGCAGCCCATAAAAGCAAGATTATCTTCACTTATGAGAGGAAGAAGGCTAGATATGCAGACTTAAAGGCAGAAGCTGAGCAGAGGGGATGGAGATCCAGAGTTCGCCCAGTTGAAGAGGGGTGTAGGGGTTTTGTTGCAGGGTCAGCTGTTTCACTTTTGAGGGAGCTGGGAGTGCAGGGGCAGAGTCTGAAGAAGACGGTGAGGGACAGGCAGATGAGGCTGCTAGATCTAGTCAGTGGATATGGATTGGGAGAAATAATAATGGTTGGGGGGTGAAATAGAGGCGGTGAGGGAGTAGAGGGATACAGAGGACAAGCCCTCTCCTTCACTCTGCTTTCCCCGCCTACTTTTCCCTCTACCAATAGGCAGAGATCCAGGAAGAGGAAGTGTAGGTAAGGTGGGGGCGTGGTCTGTTAGAGTCTCTCTGGGACCATGCTGCCATCTCAGGTAAGTTTGTGTTGTAAGGAAGTGGCTGTGTCTCAGATAGCATTAGCAGTTAGCAGTTAGCAATTGGTACTTACATCTTAGATGAAGTCTGCTTGTATAGTCTCTGTCTGTGGTGAACTTGGTTCAAGTAGTGAAGTATTTTAGCAATTAGCGGTTAGCATTAGCATGTAGCATGAGCAAGTTTGATGAGCTGGCTTGTATAGTTTCTTTGTCAGGGGTAAGTTTGCTTTGGACATTGTAGTAGTCTTGCAGCTAGCATTAGCATTTGGAGTTAGCACTAGCAGGTTTGGAGAGTCTATATGTGTAGTTTCTTTGTCACTTTTTAGCAGTTGGCACTAGGTATTCAGCATCTTGCACTCATTAACTGGTAGCATCGGCACTGGTCACTACCTGGAGCATCTCCCAAACGGGCCTGGGTCAGTTGAACATGGCAGTGCTGTTTGGATTGTGTAGGAGCAGTGTGAACTGGCACTAGGTGGGGTGAATCTGGGGTGCCAGAGTTCAGCGCCTAGCCTCCTGGAGGTGTGTGGGACTAAACTGGTGAAACACTGTTGACATCCAGAGATGTGTTAGGAATCACTGCTCATTGGTGTGTATAGTGATTGGTCAGTGATCCTAGGTCCATCATTGGGTGCGCATCGTTCTTGTTTGGAGGACATGTGTCTTGTGTTTAAAATAACCACCGTGTTTAAAAACAGCTGACAACTCTATAACTGGACTATCATGTGCTTCATGTAGAAAACTAGCATCGACACATTACAAGAGCCAGTAAAGCTCTGACATACTTAAATGATCTTATTTCAGATATTTACATTCTGTCATGCTTTGATGATTGAATGAAGAAGTTCCCAAAGGCAGCCACTTTCAGCAAACATGACTACATTCAAGAATGTGGTCATGATGTGCTCATTTTTAGTCCTGGTCTCAACAACAAGCTAAAAAAAATTAACTGACCTTGCTGACCTGAAGATAAAATTTGCTGTGAGAATGACATTTTTTATAAGGGAACAGGCTTTCCTGATGAAACTTGCACTAGGAGGGAGGGAGGAATTAGACAGACAAAAGGAGATGGGGGCTTTCTCTGGTGGGATTCTCAGAGAAGCTGTCAGAGAGGGGGATCCTAGGAGGAGGTGGAGAAGATCCCTCCTGTCCCTCCAGGCTACAGAGAGATGAAGAATGGAGAGATGGAGATACGAAAGGGATGTGTAGTTTGGCTAGAAGATGATTATGTCAGGGCAGTAGACTCTGAGGAAGAGCCTTGACTAATTATAGTCATCTATTATAGACACAATTAAAACCTGGCTAATTTACTGCAGCTCGACGCTCACACACCCAGCTGATTTATACCAGAGCTCAATGACACCCAGAGGACATCCTCACACACACACAAATGCACTTGCAATAAATCCAAATAGACACACACAGTCTTTCAGCTATGTTCCTTTCATTTCTTTATTCTGACTATAGGCCTGTTATATATATGTATAAATATTCCATATACTGACATTATGTCCCACTAAGTAGTAGCACACTAAATCAGAAAAACTTACAGAATCAGCAGTGAGGTTACAAGTATTAACAAATAAACTGTTTTCATGGCAGACATTGTGATATGTCTTAAGGCCACAAATTCTTTGACTTTGACCTACAAATTTACACCACTGAACATCTTCACAGTGCTAACCTTGGAGGGAATGGGAAGCTATAACCACTTATGAGCTTCGCTGCACCATTTACTTTTATTTAACCTTCCTCTGTTGGAGTATAAACTCTTCTAAATGAGGAAGTGCTTGCCGGAATTGATGACACAAATACATCCTCCGAATGAGCTGTGTGAACTCAACACAACATAGTTAGTGTCTAAATCTTGCTAGCAACTTGTCAGCCCAGGGAACTTTATTCCCTTCTTCAGTGAACAAAATGAAGCAAAGTCTTGACAAAAAAAGGCTGGTGGGTAGTTAGTGTGACTCATCGGATGTGGATCTATGTGTGAGCACTTTAAAATCCACTTGACTACTGAAAACAACAATAAACAACCTCCTGGAAGCAACTTGCACTGAAAATTCCAAGTTTTGCCAAGGCAGCCCTGCTTGTTTTTTTTTTGATAAATGCCACTTTAATGACAGTACCCATTTCTTTGTATTCTGCAAAAACAATTTCTGTTGTTTTCAGGAAACATGACTTCTGTCGCCTTTGCTTAACTCTGCCCAATACAATTGTGACTGGTTGTAAGACATACAAACAAGCCTGAGCAGTTTTTTCCCCTATAGGAGAGTGATAATGAGGTGAACCTAGACTGTGCTGCAGAATAGTCTGGCTATGTGAGACTAGTGGCATGTAAATGCAAGAAAAGATATCAAAACGCTATCATGACTGGTTAGCATTAGTATGTTCCCACTTGGTTAGCTTGTCAGTCCTCAGCTGGTCATATTTGGAAAACCACCAGTTAGTCATGTGAGCTGTCACCAGATTTGTAAAAACAAATATTAAAGCACATGGATGAATGTTGCTTAGTGTGACTGGGCCTCAGTAGGATGAGTACATGTGTTTTATTAAGGCCTAGTTCCATTTCCTTTCCCTGTAATCCAGTCTACTGAGTCATCATGCACAATAACAGGATCTTACAACTATTTCATCTCAGTGGAATGCACCTATTACCAGTGATGCTACTTACACCTGTGCTTTTACTGCTTTGACAGGGCAAAATATTAGGAATTAGACGGGTTGGCGCAAACAGAACTGTGTGTGTGTCAAGTTGAAGGAAACAGAAAAGTTTCTTAGATGGCACCTGTTTTTCTCTGGGGCTTCTTGTCATTACATTGTCACACATACACACAAAAAGGAAAGAAAGAGTGGAGGAGAGAGAGCAATATGTCAGCAATTTTCTTGCTTGTCCAATAGCTTGTCAAGGTGTTGCGTTGCTGCAGCAACGAGGCTCCGCCTCCTGCTGGGATAGGCCATGCCTGTCTGCATTTGCTCCTCCCTTGAATTGATCGATCAAAGCAAAACCCTGACAGGAGCCCCGCCCACCTGCAGGTGGTTCTGCCAATAGGAATCTCTCCCTCTCTATCTGCTCTCTCTCTCTGTGTCTCTATCATTCTCTCTCTCTCTCTCTCTCTCTCTCTCTCTCTGATAGCAGCCCTCAGGTGATGCAGCGCTTTAAGGGTTAAGTCGGCAGCATGCTGGATCTCTGCAGAGGTGACAGATGCTTCCTATCCCACCCAGCACCACAGGGGAACCGGAGACACTCAGCATACCAATGAGCCACCGTCTGACACACACACACACCCACACACCCACACACACACACATGCAAACATACACACCCAAGCATAAATATGCATATGTGAACAGAGAGGCCACAAATGTACCCAAACACAGGCACACCAGCACATGCTCAGTTGCATACCCTATGTACCTGCTGGGATATATAAAAGATGTCATATTTATGATAATCAACTGTAGGCACATAATTTGGACATCTTCCTGATTTGTACGAGCGACGTTAAAACAAATAGACGTGCATGGCTTCCCTTCCAGCGGGAGTCAGGCAGATGTGGTCCTTTGTCTCAACATCTGACCTGTTATGGAGGGCCACTGCGCACTGCTACACCATGGCAGGCACATACACAGACACGCTGACATAAATGCACACATGCATGCAGATACATTCAAACATATGGCACAAACACAGTATACGCACACAAGCAGACGCATACACAGGCAATAAAAGTGACAGCTGTCGTCATGATGGAGCACTCGGAGAAGGGGAAGTGAAGGCTTAGCCACCACGCAACATGGTGTCGAGAAGACCTGCTATTCATTTTCAGCTTAATATGTTCCAGCCCATTGGAAAAACATTGCAGCATATAATGTAAGCAATTTCATATGCGCACACCACTCTTCACAGCTTTCTCTCTGAAGCGCTCTGCAAAATGAAGAGACCAGATTTAGCTGATGGTTGACTGACTTCCAAAATAACACAGAGCCTGTGAGTGTGTGTGTGAGAGAGTGTGGGTAGATGTGTGTGTGCGCGTCTGCATTAAAAGCGTTTTGCATTTGAAATCGCATGTGCACGTGTGCGCCGCCTGTGTTTGGGCATGTGCGCGTTAATTAATCTGGTCCCATCAGTGTCTCTGTTCTGCACCTCTGCACATTCACTCTCCAGCCGCTGCGGCGCTTGATTGTGGCGTTTATCCACCAAAGCAGAAAAGATGATCAGCAGCCTGACACAGGATAGATGTCTCCACTATCACGTGTGCAAATATGTAGAAACGCACACAAACACTCGTGCGCACACGGGCGCGTCCACCGTTGCCATTTGCGGGACCAAAATCAGCTCTCCTCCAAAACAAAACATTAGTTTACGCATGCACATATACACATTGCCGTGTGATGAATAAAATTCCCATTCCCCCTGACAAAAATGCTCATATGCGCACACACACACACACACACACACACACATACATACACACGCAGGCACAGTGAGCCTCAGCCGGTCCCCTAGCATCTTTATATGGGTAAATAAATGGTGTGCTTGGCAGTGGGTAAATGCATGTGCTCTCAGCCTGCGGGCCCAGATGGCGGCCCAGTCGTTTGCTTTACCTTGTTTTGTTTAATTACTACAATCAACTCTCCATTTCTTCAATTAATCACCACCAACCTGTTCCATTAGTCTCTCTCTCTCTCGCTCTCTCTCTCATTTTTCTCTCGCGCACACAAATCACAAAGGCTAAAGAGCTTTTACGCACACATCAGGTAGAGTCATGGCTAACACACAGTGTGATAATATTAACAGAAATTCCACACACAGCAGTGACCCTGTCTGTCAGTGGGGAAATCGCTAAACTTTGTGTGTTTTTTATGGAGATGAAGGAACCAAAAAATGAATAAATTAAACATGAATGGAAAAACAGGAGAGGACAGACAGCAGGCTGTGGCGTACTGGTGATGGGATGTAGAGATGGAGAGGGGTGGAGGGAGGAGTGGAGCGTCAAGGCAGCGTGGAGGTGGCTGACAGCAGCCGGGCACACGAGAATAACGGGGCGGAAAGCACTTCATTACGTCCTTTTATTCCGTTATAATCACCGCACGGCCATCACTCCTCGGCGACACCGGGGCCCAGGCTCTGACACCGAGGATTGATGCACCGGAAAAGCGGGGCTCCTGCAACACAATAAACAACACCATTAACCAACGTGGCCCCGTCGACGCCAGTAAACAGTTCATATTAATTACGGCTCCGTCCGACGCGCGCCTCCACGTTGCATTTAATCCGCCCTAATATGACGACAGCCGAGAAGATTGTCAATTATAGTTTTTATGTGCAGATGATCGCGGATGCAGGTTGAGCAGCTTGTAATGGAACTAGATGGAATCAATTTGGAAACACAAAGCGGGACAGATGCGAATTGATAGACAAGCAGGCCCAAGTAATTTCATCATCAACCAACGAGCTACATTTAGACCGAGTAAACACTTTATACACACTTCAGAAATTGGATTTTCCCCAAGCAGAGCACTTCTATAAGTGTCTTCTCATATAGGAGTTCTGTGTCTGAGTGTGTGTTGGTGATGAGGTGTATCAGCGACCACTGATGCGTGCCTATTAAAACAGGTCTAATCACTGTTTTATCCGGGTCATCAAAACATAATGTTACCTTTTAATTTACTGTGGAGCCTTTTCCAAATGCGATCACCAAGTTAAGGTTTCAGGAAACTTAAATGTGACATTAAGGCACCAAATGCGTGTAGTAGGACTCTGATGCTATCAAGCTCAGAGGCCTGTCAGATGGATGAGAGAGGCAGCAGCCACTGTTTGTCTTCTACTGCCATCTACAGACCAGGATGCAGAACATCCTTTACAATAAAAAATCCGTTTCAGCTTTTCCTTTTATCCCTATTGCTATTTGTTTTGACGTGGGAAGTGACAGATAATCGGACCAATATGCCCCGTACATCCTTTGTTCCTTTATTTTCCAATCATATCTGCCTGAAGCAACCTTTTACCATCTTATTCATATCCTTGTTGCCCCGTCAGCTATTTAAAACATGTATTGAGCCTATGACTGACACTCTTTAATTAACTGATGTATTACTTCTTTTTCATCATTGTTTGGCATTTGCTTTTTATTCGCCTTTACTGATTGCTTCACTTTGCAATACCACATATATAAATATACCACATGCATATTTATTACAAATAGGCTACTACTAATGAAAGTAGTAGAGATAAAAAATACAAAAAAGAAAGATAAAGTTAGAAAAGGAAACTAATGCCCCTATGAAATGCACAAAACTCAATCACGCCTTCTGGTTTGTAGGAGAATTACTGCATATCTGTTAACTAATAATGAAAACAGATAGAGTTCATCTAAAAAGAAAGTGAAAGAACAATCATACAGTAACCTTTTAATGTCCTTTGCCCTCCAACTGTGAAACAAAGTTCAGTCATAAAGATTTAAGCGCAAGTAAGTTTACTCTGGATGTAAACTCTTTTCAGGCAGTAACACGACTCCTGCACTTACAGAAGTCTCTTTAAGCAGGGATCATCAGCATGCATGCAACCACACATCATTTTGTGTCAAAAACACATTTTCAGCGAAAGAATTTGTGCTGTTCAGTAAGTTTTATTGGTACAAATATGAGAAAGGAGAAAAAAATGTTGCTTCTATAATGATTTACAAGCCTGCTTCCCCATCAGTCTTTGAGCAAAGGTACCTTCTGTGTTCTCTGTGCACTTTGACCTCATGGAAGCAGCAATATTCGGAGAAAATATGGCAAAGGATTGACCTGCTCAAACCCAAATGTAAATTTTCGAAACCAGGAAGAGTTATAAAACCATTAAACCGCAGAGGTAAAAGATAACATATGACCATCAAAAAGCATTAAAACCGTAGCTCATGTTTGCTCTGGATTCCCCAACGGCCACACAGAGCACAAACGCTGCAGCACTCTCAGCTTATATAACCCTCATTAATGCACAGTGATATCAGGATGGAACTATGCAATGAGTTTTTGTTGCTGTATCCTGGGAATATCCATTCTCAGGTGGATTGAATAACAGCGAGGAGTGTTTGTGTGCTTGCATTCCAAACAAACTGTAAAACAATCCAGCGCAAGATGCATCTCTGGCCACCTGGGAAACACAATCCCTCATACTGTTAACAAAATGTATAAATATTGTGATGCTGGAACTGCTGAAAAAGCTCATGTCAAACTTTTTTTCCCGCAAGCTGAACATGATGGGAATGACAGCTAATGTTGGGCTGCTGGTTAATTCCTCCCTTGTTCTCTGTTCCCCTTTGAAATGTTCAATCTTCTGATTTTGAATCAAAGTTGGAAACAAGCTTTATGGAACATTAGGAGTAAATTAGAGTTGACTGCTAAGTCTTTCAACATGAGATGAAATACTATCACAAATTAAAGCGTACCTGCCCACCTCCTATCACATTAAGTAGACGGCCCTCGGCCAGAATTACTGTGCTCAGCTCTGTCCAACATAACGTGGCCTTGGCCTACATGTGCAACCATCAGTAATGGGCTATAACCCCCACCTTCTCGGCTTTCTTCTCTTTCCCCTGTCTCCCTTACACACACACACACACACATGCAGGCACGCACACACACTTAAAACCTTTTGCCTTTAGCCCCTGTTAAACTCAGGATAAGAGACGTGAGTGAGAGCAATAAAACCAGTGCAATAAAACAGCCTTCTGTTTCTTCCTGTCCAGCAGCTCCTTCTCTTCTGCTGCATGCACATGCAATGCATACATGTACTCATGCAGTCAGCGCTTTATTTAGGTACAGTTTATTAGACATATGCATCTACATGTGTACATCTATCTATTCACATTTTTAAGTGGGATATGTTGACACTGGGATGCCTCTTGATGGACAAGTATTATATAGTATGTATATTTAATGATATAATCTTTTGTTGGGAATAAAATACGGCTATTATTGTGATTTTTCTAGCAGTAATGTAAATAAATTCACTGTTCTATCATATGCAGATACTCCAGCTGTAGATTTTACTGAGGCAAATGTCACACTTGTAGGTAAGCAAGAGTCTATCTAAAATTCTGACATGTGTGTATATATATATATACACATATATGGAGAAAGTAGTATTTCTCTAAATTACATTTTTAATTTCAGATCATCACTCCAGAACTCAAACTTTTAATATAATAGCATTATTTATAGGCGAAAAATAAATATCTGTAGGCATATACTTTTGCAATTTTGCAGTATGTGACTATAATAAGAATGCTCTTGTGATGCTGGAATTTTTAAACGCATCATTCAGACTTTTTTTTTTTTAAAACAAACTAATAACTGACTTCTTATAGTATTATATATCCAAGTGTTTTTCCAAGTAAGACACTCTGAGTGCTCACTTTCACTGAGTCGTTGCGTCTTTCCGTCGGTAGATGGCAGGCTTGAATGTATAATTCTTGCAGAGACGGAGGCGCGCTTCTGGAGCTCCAGGGTGCGCGCCGCCGCCTTCCCAGGCTGCCTTCCTTCCTCCTGCCTGGATGTCCTGCCTCCGCCGTGCGTCGTCTCGCCGCCGTGCCGTGCCCGGGTGAAGAGTTCACGTTGCGGGGCCGGTCGGTGGGTGATGCGGGGCCCATGTCAGAGTCTAATCTCATTTTCCAGCGCGGTGAGAGCGACATGTTATATTACTGGAATCAGTGAGAGGACCCAAAGAAAAGCATGCCAATAAACAAAAGTAACGGGCGGCCTCTCATTTATAACTATTAGGAACACTTAACCTTATGGTCAGGTTATGGTTATATATAAATCCACTCGCCATTTACTGCGGCGTTTTATTGAGAAGCAGGATAGTGAATCATCAATATTAGATTTTTAAAAAATAACAGATCTTTTATTGAGCCTATTTGCATCTTTTACTGTCCATTGCAACTTATGATAAAATAGACCCACTCAGCTCTCGTGGCTGCACACAAACACACATAAATACACACCCAAAATAAGTGCACAGCATTGAGTTACTCCACTGTCAATGACGCTGCTCAGTTGAGAAAAAGTCCCTGTGCAGAATTAGGTGCACCTGTTCCCTGTGTCTTCCAAAAGCTTGATTGTGACTCCATTTCACACACACACACACACACTGAGCCACAAATTGTTCCACAGTGTCTAAACAGGGTTTGCTGTGTCCTTCAGTGTAAAGATGCACTTGAATGATAATGGCCAGTAGAGAGCACTCTGTGTAATCATAATGACCCATCTCCAATGAGTTATATCAGGATTTGTCCATATGAATCATGTTTCTGCATCATATACATACATTTAGAATGATAAAGTCTGCTCCTTGTGTTGCTCCAGAGGTGTTTTTTTTAAGGTATATCTAGTTGTGCAATAGAGAGAGGTGAAATTGCTTCAGATAAGACTTGCAGTGGTCATTGTGTTTTCTTGTTAATATATATGCATGTGGGGAAAAAAGCTATATTCTGATCATAATGTCCTGTAATGGAAAAGATGTGTTTTTATGTAATATGTTATGGCAGAGAATGACGAACCATTACACAACAAACGGAGGGAGAAGAGGGACTGAGTGGCATTTTAATAATGAGCATAATATGTCATTACAGAGTTAGTGTTAAACTCTGCTGTTGTCAAAAGAAAATATATGCGTTCTTTAAAAATATCTAAAGAGTTGGACGTTACCACACTCAGAGCAACAGCTTTAGATTTGTGAATGTTAACCTCCACTATGATATAAAAACATTTTAAATAACAAGGAAAAAATATTTTATGAATTTAGAGAAATACGTTATTCCTTCTTTTCTAGTAAGTCCTTGACAAATCTTTCCATTATGAAATCCGATGCTTTGCTTTCACATATAAATCCTTCGCTTAAAAGAAGAAAAGCTTCCTCACAGTATGTTACTACTAACTAAAATTTGAAATTGTCACCAGATTCTTCAACTGCACACTAATATGCTTATTTTGTATCTACAGTGGCTGAGATTGAACAGACAGAAGTCCCAGAAGAGGATCTTGAGTTTCTGCTGGCTGTTCCAATTTTTCTCCAGTAGTTGGCAGCAGAAGACTAAAGCTGTGAGTCATGGCTTCATCCCAATACTCATAACTCTCCCCTGCCGCCATCCTCACCTACGTCTTCACCTTTTAGAGCACATTTAATCTGCAAATTTGTAGCATTTATTGTTTATGCAACTCATTTATCTGAGAGCAAGAGTCACATATTATGCTGACAAATTGTAGATACTGCGTTAACACTTTAGCAGCTGTGCAAATTGAATATAAGACAACATGATTACGTAAAATGTGGAAGCCAGAAAAGCATTGTTGCAGTGTAGTCAGTTGCAGCTTAAATAGCTTAAATACAAACTCTATTTTTCTTCTATTGTGCTGATCAGACTAATGCTCTGTCTCTCATACATGCACACAAAGCAAGAACAGACACTCGAGGTCGTGCTGCATGTGTCACCAGACTGATCCAGACTGCACTTCCTGCTCACCAGACGACTATCACCCTACAGTGACACACACACACACACACACACATGCACACACACTGGTAAGAGAGGCGACACCAGATGGAGGTGCTGACACAGACAGAGCTGATAACGGGGGTTACCCACATCATCCACACTTACACCCTGATGACTACAGGCCTCACACACACACACACACACACACACACACACACACACACACACACACACACACACACACACACACACACACACACACACACACACACACAAGCAAGTGCGTTATCTGTGGTCATCGTCCCCCTGCTCGCGTCACACTCCTGTCGCCTTATCAGCACCTCTCTGCCCTGAGCTGTAATGCTCATCCTCCGGAGAGAAACACCGAGACAGCGGAGACGGCAGCAGTGTGTGCGTTTGTGTGTGTGTGTGTGTGTGTGTGCGTGCGCGTGTGCGTGTCGAGAAGCCTGGCAAAGGGATGGCGGGAGGAAGTGTGGAAAGATAGCGCGGGTGCAGAGGGCAGCAGACAGACACCCAGCCGGGCGAGAAAGACGCTGTGAGTGAGGACGGTGAGCGAAACTGCAGAGGATGTGTGGTCTGATTACTGAGGTGAAAGTGTTGCCAGCCAGATGTGCTACACCTCTGTATCCCTCCCGTAGTTTTTGCTCTAATTCTGTCTCCCTGCAGCCGCCTGCGCTCAGTCTTTTCTCACTAAGCTTTGACTCCTGGCCCTCTGCTCGGCGTCGCATCCTTCCTGCTGCAGGGCCCCCTCGTTCCTTCATTCCTCCCCACAGACGCTCTCACTCATCTGCCGCGTCCTCATCCTTTTTCTGGAACTATCTCAGACTGGGGGTTATGAGTTGCCTGAGCGCTTGTTATGTACATCTTTGTCTTTCTTTTTACTACATCTTTCACCTCTTAGAGCCTGCCTCCCCCCGCTACACACACACACACCCTCCACCTCCCTCCTCTCTCTGACCATTTAGTTCTAACAAGTGCTCTCATAGTTAATGAAATTTCCCTGTCTCTGCTCAAATTTCTGCGATTAATCTTACTGTCCCTTCTCCCACTTTTCATCCTCTCACCTCTTAATAACACCCCCTCCCTTCTTCTCCACAGAGAAACAAGGATTCCTGCCTATGTTGTCCTTTCTCTCTCTCCCCTCTCTCCCCCGTCATCCCCTCTTCCTCCTAACTCTGTTTCAGCCCTATATTTTAATTTGCCTCGGTTTAATCATATGCACAGGAGAACAGGACGGGGAGGATGAGGAGGAAGAGGAGGAGGAGGAGAGCTCCGCCAACATTTGCCTAAGGCTCTGCAGCCCGGATCGATAAGTGGTCTTAAGTTTATCTGATTTTTATCAGCGGAGCCGACAGGGGGGCAGGTCAATGGGCTGTGGCCGCGTCAAGTTGACCTTTTCAGGGACGATGGTGAGAGAGCTCCCCCCGAGACCCCCACGGTCCCCTGTCACCGTCTGACTGGCACAAGTCTGTTGCGCTCAACGACAAAGTCTGCAGAGACGTCTATATCAGCGCTTGGTGCGGCTGACAGGGCCTGGCTGTTGTATTTATAAACTGTCCTTTGGCCGTGACACTTTGCCAATGATCAGGCCCCTAATTTATGCAGGCAAATCTCCTCGGTGCAAAAATGAAAGCTAATAGAGTCATTAGCTGCTAATTCGTGCCGGGATACCTTGTATAAATTGGCTTACTTTGTAAAGCCCTCCCCTGATAATACCCCCTCCTCACCCCACCACCCTCCCTCTGTCTCCCCCTCTCTCCCTCTTTCATCTTTCACTCGGTCCATAGCATAACATCATACACACTCTGGGCACACGTACATTACTTTACTGCCTAAATGGTTGATGGTGTGTGTTTGTTTAATGGTGTGTGAGGTAAGAAAGTTAATGTGTGCACGCGCGTGTGTGTGTGTGTGTGGTGCAGAGCAGAGGTTCTTTCCACCTCCGTGACTGTGTTACATAAAATAAAATATACATACTCAATGTACCAGAGATGTAACACTAAAGAAAGAAGTGATTCCGTGCATGCGTTTGTGTACGAACGTGTGTGCTGCCATCCTGCTGTCGGTGCCCAAAGCTGTTAGTGCTGATGTGTTACTGTGCCGCCTGATGGCTGATTATGACATTAAATGTTTATGAGCATTGATCAGCGATAGCCCCAAAGTTAGAGCCATTTCATATCCTCACCGGCCACTGCTTAACAGCATACTGATGGATGCACAATGATCTCCAATACGACGCAACAGGGAGACCTGCAAACGTTGCATATCAACACACACACAAGCACATAGTCAAACACATGCAGGCTGACACACACACACACACACACACGCTGTATTCATGCTCATACTGTCTGTTACACACAGACATTAGGGGACCCACATTAGCCATTATGCTCTTTTTAAACACTTGTGATATTGTTTTATATGTGTGGCGATTGTGTGGATGAAATCAGTTCGTGGTAAATGATAAAGCAAAACTGGCAGGACATTTGATGAAGATGAAACATTATCCTGTGGGAAAGTGTGGATTCTGCAAGCACAGTTGGTTTAAAACATTACATGATGGGTTGATCTGCTATTCCTCTTGCTCATTATGTTTACAGCACACAACTTGTGATTTAATCCTTGAAAGCACTTATTTGAAAGCATAGGGTGCCAAGACATCACTTTCCCTATGGGCTACAGTTATCCTATTAGTTTATTAGTGTTAGAAGATAGTATGCCTGGTTGAGGCAGATGGTCACTCACTTTGAACCTGGTTCTGCTGAAAGTTTCTTCTTGTTTAAAGGGAGTTTTATTTTCCCACTGTTGCCATGTGGTTCCTCAAAGCAAATCATTGGTGTTCTCTCTATAACATAATATTGGAGGACTTTGGCCTTTGGGTATCAGTTTTGAGGTGCAGTTGTTAAGTTTGGTTGTAACAAAGGCTTACAGTAGTTATACTGCTGAATTCTTCATGTATCTGTAGAACTGACAAAGAGACGATGTAAAACTGCAGGTACTTATGAATACTGCACTAATTTGTACTGTAAGATATTAGTTGAGGAGCAACAACCACTAAATCTGTGTGAACTCTGACTTACCATGGTAAAAAAGCCATGTGTTGAAATGACCCACTATTTGGATCGAATGGTATTTCACTCTAGTTCTATTTCATAGAAGTGAACCCAAGATCAGTCAACAGGATGGGCAAATTAAAGAAAGAGTAAAGAAAGAAAACTATACCAGTTATTACAAACAGGATTCAGTAAGATTTTGACAGCCGATAGTTACCTAAATAAGCAAAAGCTAAATCACACTTTTCCTCCTCACAGCCCAACTTTGTCATTGTTATGCTAAGTTATAGAGTAGGATGGCCAAATTCCACTGATAAATATGACTAGTGTAAGCTACATGCAATGGTATGACAATCCATCAACTGTATTTGCAGGTGTAGTCTGTACCTTCAAATTTCTTTTGTGTCATATTTGCTCAGCCTGCAAGTCTTCTAACACACAGCTTTAACCGTCTGATATTGTCCAGGCATGTTTCGTACGCAGAGGAAGGAACTTAAAATCTTGAACTCATGGTGAGGAAAAATTAAGTTATCAAGTCAATCTCATTCACTTACTGCAACTTAAATTTAGATTTACACTAACAAACGAAGAAATCTGAGTCTAAATTACACATAATCTACCAAGCATTATTGTGTCAACACAACCCATCAAAATAATGTTTGCAACTTTAAAGATTTGTTCAAATTCACATATTAGAGTTTTTTTTCTTGCAATCATGCATGTCATTAATTTGTGGGAATAGGTCCCATGAATTGCTTTTTTCAAGTATTAGCAAAGTTTTTGAGCATCAGCGGCAACAGGGCGGCCGTGCATCAAATTAAAGTTCCAAGTTGAACAGGCCTAAACTTTTGCTGCACATGACAGGCAAACCACAGACCAGAGAGACCAACAGCTTAGTTACCAAGAGAATAATTTTAATTGTGGCACACTGAAATTGTATTGAGATATATATTTTTCTCTCTCTCAGTGACGGTGACCTGTGGAGGAACACTGTGACAGCAGTGGGCAACTCCCTGGTGTAGGTATGTCAGTGAAACAGGGTATAGCTGAAAAAATAGCATGCACACTCAGCAAAGTACTTCCCAAGGAAAAAAAGCAGCTGTGACCAAAAAAAAAAATAAATCTGTGATTCTGACTTTTTTTTTAGACTTTCAAATGCTTCAGTAGAGGCAAAGAAGGTGATAAAGATGTGTAGCAGGAGAGCATAGATTCAGATTTGCAAACATGTAGTCATAGGTGCTGTACATCATTAGCAGAATGAGCTGCTGTGATATCCACCAGCTATAAATTTAATGTTGGCTACCAAGCTGGCCAAAGAAAGAACCAGCACATCATTCCTTTTGTGATGTGAGTTATGGCAAATCTGAATAGTTTTTCCATTTTAGTTACTCTGATGTTAAAACTCTAATGCCAGATATGACATACTCAGGAGCTCATGGATGAAGACCGCTATGGTTTTTTCAGTGAAGATCCAATATTACTGCATGTTTTCCCTGGAAGAGCTCACAGTCCTAACAGCAGGTCCAGGAAATGTCCCACACACCCCCCCTCAACAACAGGCAGCAGATGGAAAAGACAACGTGGAATTATAAAATCTGTTTCCAGACGTACTGGGAGTCGCATATGGGAATGGGATCACAGACTTAACTCTTCATTGAGATAGTTAATCATCTATATTATTAACAAAAAGAAAAACAGAAACAACTGTGTTTGGTTCAAATGGGGGAGCTCATGAAACATGCTGCCCAGATGACCATTAATCTAATCTACTAAACAACAAATCATCTCACAATTTTTGGAAGCAGCTTCCATTTTTTTTTCGTTTGAACGAATCTTCTTACTGTGAGCGGAAAACTTGCCTGAAATGTGCTGAGAAGATGGAGTTTATATAACGAAGGATATTTTCTCATTTAAATTAATAATCGCAACCAATTTTATCTGCACCTCACAATACATCAAAGCACTGGGCGCTTAGGTTCGGTTTGATTCGTCTCCATGTATGTCCTCACACTGACTGGGAATCAAAACACAGCTCACCCCCCTTGCACGCCCTGATTTGAATATGCAATCAAACTTTTCTCCGACTTCAAGGATTAAGAAATAAATTATTAAGTCAATCCAATTACTTAATTAATTATTTCATTAATCACGGGCTCACAAATTTCCTTCCCCTCCATTCGTCATGCGGCTCAATGGCTTCATTACGGATCAATGTGGAGCTGTACCCATCAAGAGTCGCACTGTCATCGTCGAGATTAATCAAGATGCTGCCTGCATGCAAAATGGGCCTCGAAGCCATCGCTATGGTAACCAGTGTTCAACACTGGGTGCCATCCGAAAGTGTTGAGAAGTGACAGTGACTGTTCAGACAAGATGAAAGCCACATTTGTGTGTTTTGTGTGCATGTTTTACATTGGTGTATGAGTAGGGCTTTTATCAGTTTAGTAATGAAACTAAGAAACTGATTCAAAGAGTTCTTTCAGCTTTGTACTTGGTGTGTAGTGGTTCAAAACATGCAACTATTTGTCAGCAGCTGTCCAGAGCAGACAGTAGAATAAAGGATATTTAGAGCTCACCTGCAAGTCAAAGTAGGAAAAACCAAAATACAGATAAGCCAATGAAAAAGAAACAAGTGGGCTTTTGTAGTTTACAAAAAGTTAACAGCATAATCCATTGGAGAGAGGAAATCTGAAGGAAGGTGAGCTGACTGCAATGAATGTTTGCCAGTAAAACTTGGATGTTACTTTGCATTCCTGACTGTGGTGAGAAAATTGCTCCAACACTAGAGGAAAAGAGACTGTAGTGGATAGTAATACAAAAAAAATTAAAACAAAATACCACATTTAATTAGGGCTTGCAATGCAGTCATTCAAAGAAAAGCCACAAGGCAATGACTTCAACCAAAACTTTGATCCTTAAGCGATTGACTTGTTAAGACATTCTTAAAATGTGGTTAAATACTGTTACACCAAATATACAGCTGCTTAGGAATAAATCCCGTCCTAAAATGCATTACCATTCTAAAACTATCATCATGGGTCATCATGTTTTCTTTCACACATGAGTTTATGGCACTATTTTCATCTGTGCAGATAGAAACTTATATCACAGAGGAAGTTTTAGGCACTAAGATCAACAGTAGATGTGATACTAGTTCCTTACAGTGAGCACATGAATGAATAAAAATAACGTAGGAAACCATCATATGAGGGGAAAGAAGTGGAACTACCGCAGTAGACACAGTTGTGTACATAATAAAAATTCCAACACTTCAAGAGACACATGGGTAATACACTGCTGAAGTAGAATGTAGAATGTTGCAACATCAGCATGCTATTAATACAAACTCCTATGCATGATTCTCAAAGATAAAAATCCTACAGCATAGATAGTTGTACCAAGGTCAATTGGGGTTTGGGGTTTTAAACAGAGTTAGAAGTTGGTTTGAGCCTGTTCTCATTCCCAGGGCTTCAAAAACTGACATTTTTTTCATCTTTTTTCAAGGCAAACTGTTTGTCTCCTGAAAAGAAGCAACGATGGCGACAGCAAATGAGAAAATCCGCCTACGGTCTCATGGTGCCTTTCTCTGATGTGCAGGGAATTCATATGTCTGTGCACATTGGAAAATAGCACCAAAAGCTAGCCAGTGCATTCAAATGTAACGGCAAGAGGCCCTGAAAAAGCGTCCATATGTGACGAGTTGAGAGTAACATTGGGCTTCACATTTCAACCCCTTTAGTTGGTAGATTGGTGTTACTACTGAAGCAAAAATACAGTAATAATCTTTGAAGCCAGTAGCCCCTGAAGCAGCCATGAGCAGAATGCAGCATGGACCGAAGGCTCATTAGTCATGCTACAGTTTTCATGCCGGTTAGCACGTCAACGATACAGCTCTTACAATTTAACAATCTGTTGACAGAGTAGGCTTCTAAGTGTGTGAAGTTTGACAGGACTCAGGAAATAGGTCGCTTGACTGGCACTGGGGTATAAATATTTAAATTATGACATGTATTTTATGGTTTTAAGTCTTGCGTTTTAGTGCTCAAGTGCCAGGAGACATCTGGTCCAGAGAAAAAGATGGCCTCACTGTGAAGTTAAGGCTTTCTAAGAGTCCCCGCTGACGCAAAATAAAGGAAGTAGTGAGTGGCTGGATATCAAAACAGGCCCGACTGAAGCTTTGGAGGTCTTTGCTACTGTACCTGTGACTGTGCAGGTGGTTACTATCTTTGCATTAATGTGTAGGCGCATGCACATTTGCACTTTTGCAGGCTTTTATCTGCCAGTGTCTGCGCCTCAGAGAGCAGACGAGGGCAAACAAGGCAGCTGCAAGACAAGAGAGGAGACGAGGGAGGGAGGGAGGGAGAGATCTTCCCTGTTTAAGTCTAAATTCCTCGTTTATTTGTTTGATTAATTTGCGCGACGGCACGCTGTAACCCCGTTCTGTCACATGCCTCCTTCACAAGGGTTTATTTTAGCATGGCGGTAAGTGGCCCCATAATGTCACCGTAATACTGGGTCAGGCTTCTCCGAATGGAGGGATGGGACTGAGGGGGGAAAGACAGAACAAGGGATGCGAAAGTGTGAGATGGGAGGAGGAGGAAAACGTCCCTCGTTCATCTTGTGAAAGTGAGTGTTAAAATAACACCTGGCCTGACTGGATTCACTGTGGGTGTGCTGGAAGGACCTGCTAACAGGAACTGTCAGAGGAGATCTGCACACATACTCACTGAGAGAGAACACAAAGAAGCTGGATCTCATACTACATGTTACAAAGTGAGAATTCGTCTCTCTAACACCCATGTGAGGGAGCTAAACCTGCAAGCCTTCATCTGTCAATATCCTGGTGGGTCAAAACCTCTTGGCGAGAATGCAAATGGTTGAAAATGTACCATTTCGCAAAGCTGTGTGTGTACATGCATATATTTTTGTGAGTGTGTGTCTGAGGTGGCCATGACAGGGTTCACAAGCAAGGTAGATGGCAGAGTTTAGAGGGATAGAGGGAGAGACATCTTGCATATTCAACGCTCTGTCGCCCGGCTGTCATCGGCCAACTGAGCGGTGAGGAGATAGGGAACTAGTCAAATTACCGGCCGTGCTCGATTCTGTCTCCTGCACTGACAAGTCTGTCAGAGATGGGATTTAATCTCTTAATAACTAACAGGGCCGGGGATGTTTTTTCCCCATCCCCTCCTCCTTCTCTAACTCTTTTCCCTTTGACCGTCTTCTGATCATATCTGGTCATGTCGACAGATCACATGCATTACCTAAAGAGAAATATCCATGTCTGAATATCTTATATTTCTTACTCTCTCTCCCTCTTTTCCCTCTGTATCTCTCCGTTCCTCCATCTCTCCATCTCTAATACAAGCTGTCATGCTAGATCATGATTGATCAGGGCCTTAGTGGCCAACGCTAGCGCTGCCTCTCCCACTGCGGAAATGAATGGGGATCAGATGCGCCCCAGCTATGAAGTTGGAAGCTGAGTTATTGGTGACACGAGCTACAGAGAGGAAGAGAAGAGGAGATGAAAATGAGGCGGAGGCAGATGAAACGAGCTGAAAGTCTGCTCAGATTGGCTCTCAAGTTCGGTGATTTCCAGGAGGACTTGAAAAACACTTGAATTCATAATCCCAAGTCTTCATACCTGTGATAGACGAACTACACTCATTTCCATTCTCACTGCATTTTTGTTTTGCGTGATGGTAAATCAGTTTAATCAATTTTATAAGAGAAAAAACAAACAAACTGAGTCAAATATACACAAGATAAGCAAGACACTTTATTCTTAACTGTGAGTGAGATATAAGTGAAAGCTCTGGGAAAACCTGGCAATTTATCCGTAAAAGGTCTGCGTAATCTCTTTCAATTTACATACCATCAGATCTTGAATCTATGCATCTTGTTAGTAATGCAGTCAAGCCTAACAGCCGCCAGGCTGGTAGTTTAATCCCCAACTCCTCCATATATTCTTTGAGCAAGACTCTGAAACCCCAGATTGTTCCCGTGGAGTCTTGGCAGCTTATATGTGTGTGTCTGGGTGAATAGGAGGTAAATTGTGAAGCACAAGTACAAGCAAGTATGGGATACAGTAACTATAGTCTATTTGTCCTGGGTGTATATTTGTTGACATGATGAGCTCACTGATGAGACTCTGAAAACCCCTCACTAGTTCAGGGAAAGTATCTGTTGACATGGCTGATCCGATAGTAACTTCAAACTTGGTTTATGTGACATTTCTCATCTTTGACTTGAGTGGGCCAACTAGGATAAATGGGAGAAAAAGGCCACTTTGCAAGTTGTCCGTGATTTGTTTGTTGTGAAATCCACCACTTTAAATGGCTCATCTATTTATAGGTTCAAAGACCCCCTCCAGTGAAAATTAGGTTTTTAACCTTGATAACATGTCCCTGTGGTGTTTTTTAAATGCTGGAAGACATGCCATGGCAGAACAGAGGAGACAACACCACGATATTTCCACCATCAAACTGCAGTGTACACATGACTGTCTCAAAAACAGAGCTTCAGAGGGACTTTTAGAGAAACTACACTGTCTACAACTTGATTAGATTTTTGTAACTACAACAAAATAGGTCCACTGGTTACAATAACATTTTTCTCACTAAGTTGGCAGCTAGGTCTTAGATCACAGCAACACTTGTAAAGGCAGGTCATATGAGGCAAGACAGTTTTGTGAGATTAGCAAGGGAAAACCGAAAGTAAATTAATCCATTGTTAGTTTGTAAACTAACAATGGATTAATTTATGTGTTTATTTATTTTAGAAAGGACAGAATGGCAGTTTTCCTCGTCATCTTTGCTTTCAGTTTGCAATTATTGTAGTGATTGCCATAATGGCTGCAACAGCAAAAATATAATTCACAACCTAAGTCATTTCAGGACATTTTACATAATGTGGTCAAGACCTGACAATATGTAATTGTTAATGTTGAAATCAATTGTGAAGTCATCTGAATATCTGAGTTTCATGCCTCAATCAGCAACCTGGTCACTGTTGCAATCTTAGTAGATCAAACCTAGGAACATTTATGTATCACTTTTAACACAGCACAAGTATTAATTGCAAGAACCAAAGAGAATAATCCCGGAAGAACAAGAAGACAATCTCTACGGTTAGATCAATTGTCTTTATGGCAGCATGGTTGGTACCGTTAAATTAACTTCATATGGTACACTCGTACACTTGTCATCGATTAGTAAACCCGTTGTTAATATTGGTTTAAAGCTTTGTACAGTTATGCCATCAATTTAGGTTTAGTCTTTTCTTTATTAGTGGCTCTTTAAACCTTCATTTACTGTCCAGTCTAATGCACATACTGTGATTCTCTCTGTCATTGTCATGGGTATGTCTGAATGACAAAATGCTGTCACTTCAACAGATTGATGAAGCAGCAATGTTACATATCCCACGTCTGAAAAGTTAGAATTAGCCGTTTCAGAATGAACATTTCACATACTCTCACCGTTCTTTCCAACTGTGCCACACATTTCCCTCACCGTCATACCTGTGAACTCAGCATGTGATTGGTCCATCACTCTGGCGCTTGAACACAAATGGTCCACACCTCTCACTGTCAGAGTTGCAGGCTGCTCCAGTCTCCATTCCCACATGGCAGTCGCTATGGCGACAGTTGAAACTCCGGTGATTAATGCCCCAGGAAATGAAAGTGTTGCCAGGGACGATGTGGGAACATTGTAACTTCCTGTGTTCTGCTGGGGCTGGAATGCTTTGGTGTCCAACATCGAGCCTTTAGCTAATTAGCTAAATCAGCTCGCTGGGGTTTAATTAGAACCAGCTCGCAGACACACCCGTGTCCTGGGGCTCTTTAATTACCCTCAGGTTCATTAGGAGAGAAGGGCTTCAAGCTCTAATTAACTGGCTCTGTGCACCTATAGGTGTGTGTGCATGTGCTTTTGTAATGTGCATATGAAAGCCTGTTTGTCACCCATATGAAAACTAAAATTTAAAGACCCACAGGGTATGCTAATACCTTGTTAAACTGTGCTACAAATATGGTAAACAGAACACAACTTTTCATTTAGAGCCAGTAGGAGGGTGGAGGGTAGGAAATGTGGATAAAAGAGAGGGAGAGAAAAGTGAAAGACAGGGTAGATAACTGGATAAGAGATAGTGATGGAGATTTGTGCAGTTGTTGAGTGACAGCTTTGTGGAGGAGTGGAAAGAGGATGGAGCGGCAGAGTGAAGGAGTGTAACAGAGTGTGTGAGTGGGAGGGATGAAGATGGAAGGACAGAGACGGTGCCAGCCCTGTGTAAACTCAGAGTGTGTTATCTGTCCTTTCATGGCGGTTGTCAGCCAGAGACGCCAAATGTCTTCATGTTGTCTCACCATGGGCATGCAGCAGTAATTAGAGAGACAGAGTGATAGAGGGAAGACATGCACACACACTACAGTGCACAACACTATAAACACAGACAGCTGTAAAAGCTTATCTAGCTGCAAAAGATTAAGAAATGTCTGTCTTAAACCTGAAAATGTTTTGCGAATTTTGACAGCAGACAGGTTTATGACACAGCTGCAAAAATACGAGTGTTACTAATAATTGAAACAGTTCTATTTGAGTTTTCCAGCAAGCCATGACAACTTAACTGAAACAGCTAATGCTTTAATGACCTTCCTTACAATTGCTATTTTCTGACTGCGACAATTAAAAATGCCTTGTTAAAGAGGTCTAGATTGCGATCTATTTGCAAACTAAACTAACTGGGCTATGAAAAGAAATTATTTTATCATCAATAACATTACGTCAGCTACCAGAATCCGTGGTTCAACAATAAACCACCTTGGAAACAAAGCTCGTTAAATTTGAAAATGTAGTTTTCTGTTACTGTGAAAGTAACGTGTCCACAAAAATAAATTTAGAAAAAGTAACATAATTTAAAACCTGAAAAATCGCTTCTTCTTTTACCTCTTGGGGCCAGCAAACATCAAAGTTGTGTATCATAGCTATAATCTGGTAAAGAGTCAGACAGACATAGATAATTAAAGGACAAGTATACTCTGTGTACAGTGGCTTGTCAGATGGTGGAATAGTTTTGGAAATTTGTTGTCATTTGATACACAACTCTTTCCGTCAATTTCTCGCACATAGCTAGGTGAAGATTGCTTTCAAGTGTGGCCATTTATAAAACTATTAACAGTGTTTTATTACAACTGAACTCATCATTTCACTGCTCAGTTTTCCATATTTTTCAGTTCCTGTTACACAACTAAACAGATAAAGAATAGCACTGCTAATAAATGCTACCTGTTAAGAAAGGCAAGCAGTGATACTGACGGGTGAAATACATTTTTCTTCCAGTTACTCGGCAGTGGTTTGCATCTTCCAAGGTGTTATCAGGATTGCAGGGTTTTACTGTCTGTATGAGATGACATCTTTGTCCAGAGCATAACCAGTTTTGGACAGTGTGTGTAGAATATCCAATGAAGAGAACAATGGCATCATGTTTGTAGTTCTGTTACTGAAAAGCTGGTTACTGTTTGAAGAAATACTGTTTGACACAGGAGGGCTGAGGTTCCATATGAGACTAATGCTGCTTTTCCACTAGCACCTACTCAACTCGACTCCACTTGGTTTGTGAGGTTTTCCATTAGGACGTAGTACCTGGTACCAGGTACTATTTTACTACCTACTTGGCCGGCGTTCCCGAGCCGATAATGTGACGTCTACAGAGTGCAGGCCACTGATTGGACAGGGAGTGATGACACATGAGAGCGACTCCTTCATGAAAACCAAACCCGCCATTTAAAAAAAAAAAAAAAAAACTCGCAAAGACTACGGTGTGCTTTTACTTTGAATCTGACAAAAAGCCATAGACAGAGCAGCAGGTATACGATCACCTTGATGTCCTCCATTGTTGTGTTGCATGTGTGTCACACACAAATGACGTTAAGGGACTTCCGGGCCACCGGGCTATGACGACTCCACCCATGATGAGGTGGTACTTAATTGGAAAACAACCTAAACCGAGTTGAGTCGAGTAGAGTCTAGTAGAGTAGGTGCTAGTGGAAAAGCGCCTTAAGACTTAGGTAGATTCAACAGAAAGCTGTCTTTTTAAATTACAAGTCCCAACTGTGTATGAGGGGGTATTTTTCCCCAAAGTCTGTTTTTGCTGATCTACACCTATAGCCCAATTCCAGTGTAACTGTCTACGTCATGTATAACCAAGGGAAGAATAAAAACTATTGGAGGCTGTTCCCATTGAAAGTGGAAAATACCTGAAAATTTGTCATTCTTCCTCTTTAGAAGTAGTGAAAATTATGACGAAATATCGTCGTCAACGAACCTTTATCACTTGACGAAAACGAGACGAGACGAAACGTAAATGGTGGTTATGTGACGATAACTATAATAAAATATATAATACAATATTGTTGACGACTAAAAACGAGACGAAATTCGGTTTACAAAATAAAAACTCTGCTGAAATGTCTCTTCATTTTCGTTGACCAAAACGAGACGAAATAACATTTAAATGTTTAGTCGCGTTTATTATTTTGCAGTATTTCTGTTCCCCAGGAAGTGACGTCGCACTGCGCTGACGCAGGCGACGTCACTTCCTCAAGCTCCACTCGCGGCATTATTTAGATGCATCTGCGGTGGGATCATGGCCGGGCACTGTTCCCCAGCTTTCCGGCAGCTGGGGAGAAAACGAAGAAGCGATATATGGACATACTTTGTTTACATACAAGTGGAAAACAAAACGGAATGTGTCGTGGAAAAAGACGGGGAGAAATGCGGCCACAAAATAAAGGGGAAAAACACGACAAACTTAAAAAGGTATCTCAAGAGCTTCCATGGTGAAATCGAGGTAAGTTACGACATTAACGTTACTTTCTATTTTTGAAAGCTCATGCAAAGTCATGAGGCTGTGGTTAATATGTCACATTTTAACGTTAGCTTTAATGTTAGACGTTAGCCACTGGAGATGAAAACGACTGAGACAAACGTGTGTGACTAGCATGTTTGTGTGTGAGACACAGAGACTAGCATGTGTGCGATTAGCGTGTGTATTTGTTTGTGTACATAAGAGTGTAAACTGGGTTTCTCCAAAATATCTGCTAAATATAGTTTGTGAGAACTGTTATATTCTTTTATATTCTTGTGTATCCACAACAACACATATATCTATTAGCTTTGTCTGGGAGCTAATTTAGTCAATGCGTTTTATTCACATAGCCATCACATTGAACTGAATTTGGCATCAACAACATGATTTTGAATACCATATTGAATACATTTAAACAAATGGCATTTGCATTAACATGCCTCCCTGCTTAGTTTATGACTACTTCTGTTTTGATTATGTAACTTTTTTTCTTTGACGGACGGTCAAGTCACTCACTCAAAGGTTGATTTACCAAGATAAAAATCATGGCAAGAATTTATGCTTCCTAATATTTACAACTGTTCCAGAGGCTGCATCTGTCCTGACATTGTATGTATTCCTGTGCTAGATTCAAGATAGAGCATCAGTGAAGCAAGTCCCACCCAAGAAGATAGACAAGCCAACTAGTGCTCAGGATTTCTTTGCCACAAGGAGGTACAGTGACAATTCCCCAGAGCAACAGACCAAAGCGGAGGGGATAGCCCAGTGGATAGGCTGCACAGGACTCCCAGCACGAATTGTTGAAGATGAGGAGTTCATTGCCATGATGGCAAAAAGTGCCAAAAAGACATAAAATTTTAAACTTGATTGACAAAATGTTCAAAGAAGAGAAAGAAAAGATCAAACAAAAGCTGGCCACAGCGCGCAGAATTTTTTTGGTATGTGGCAACCAGTTTTAAAACAAGACATCCAGGAGGTTACAGTTCACATAGTTGCTGCTGTTGTATGCAATCGGTGCCATCAGTTGTGGTGTTCTTTTCAGTTTCAGTTTACAAGCAAGACAGACACACACATTTTATTATGTTATTGTTGTGAATTGCATTCATGCACTTTATTTCTCTTTATGTTAAACTTGAATGTATTTTTTTTCTGCCAGTCATGTGATGCTATTTTATTTATTTATTTATTTTATTTAAATTTATGTGTGTGTACCTACATGTTTGGTTGGTAAAATAAATGTGTTGACCAGAGCATCTTCCATGTCTGGAGTGAGTATATTCTTGAGTTTATAAGTTAACAATAATATAATAATAAGATAACCATGTTTAATTTGTGAAATGGGTTTGACTAAAAGAAAAAAATGGTTTTGTCTATACTATAGAAGGAAATTATACTGTATTGATTGGGTTAAATAGAATTGCATTACTAAAAAGAGAGTAAAACAATTTTCATTGACTAAAACTAGACTAAAATCTCATCAGTTTTCGTCGACTAAAACTAGACGAAAATAGTCATAGGTTATTCTGACTAAAATAAGACTAAAATGCTCAGACTTTTAGTTGACTAAAACTTGACTAGACGAAAGAGAGAATGAACGTGACTAAAACTAATAAAAACTAAAATGTCAGCTTGACACAAAGACTAGACTAAAACTAAAATCAAACAGGCTGCCAAAAACAACACTATTTAGAAGTAATACCGAATTTTGACAATCCTGAACAGTCGATCAAAATCTGCAACTTGTGTCACGTGGTGTGATGTAAGCATCTGCATTGACTGTAAACATGCATATCTTAGCATAATCAACTACTGATTGCTGTGTCCCAGGAGCTGGTGCTATTTGGTAAGTCTGACAAAGCATTAAGGATATCCAATGACAATAAAATAAACAAAGAACAACAGCCTTTTCCACTGCTGCACACTGCTGTTTGGTGTGTATGAACAAACTACTGACTTGCTTGCAAACAGCAGTAGCGAATCTATTAGTAAATACACAGTGATCAGCCACAACCTTAAAACCATCTGCAGGATATTGTGTAGGTACCCCTCATTATGCCAAAAAAAAAAAAAAGGTCTGACTTTCGAGCCATGGACACAGGACCTCTGGCACCAGGACAGTGGTAGTAGATCCTTTGGGCTAATTGGGTTGTGGGGTGGGGCCTCCATGGACAGAGCTTTTTCTGGCACATCCATGGAAGAGTGCTTCGTCTGCAACAATATTCAGGTGGGTGATACTTGACAAAGTAACATCCACATGAATGCCAGATTCCAGTGTTTCCCAGCAGAGCATTGCATAATAATAACATGATCAGCATCATTCACTTCACCTGTCAGTGGTTTTAATGTTGTGGCTGATCAGTATATATGCATCATACACAGTGTTGTGTATGATGTATACATTTCTTTCTATGCTCTTCACAAAGTGCTGCGCCATGCCCTGTCAAGCCCTCCTGAGACAAGCTCCGTATGGATTCATTGATTGACAAGATGACTGGAAGCTGCCAGGCTTGAGGCATTGAGTTGGTTCAGTCAATTTGTCCTTGGCTGACAGAGAGAACTGTGATGACACACAGAAAGAGCATGTTATTAAAACACAGAGTCGGTGTAACGGAGTGCAGCGATGCAGAGAGAGTGATGAGAATGCATGCACTGTGAAGAGCAGGAGAGGTCAGAGGTTTGACAATGGTGATGAAGGTTAAATGCAATGATTTTGATTTTATTAGTGATAATGATTAGAGTGATAATCTTGCTAAAAAGTTGAAGCCATGTTGATAACAGTTACTTTATTATTTCCTTTACATTCATTGGGTCATAGCGGGCCAACAATTTACACACAGTCAAGTATATCTATTTTCTGTCAGGAAAAACAGATACAGATCTATATTTGTTACAATAGATACCCTAAACTGACGAATCAGGTTTGATTTCAGGACTGAAATAGAGCTTAGGCAGGCACTGTAACCACAGGAAATTCAAAATGATTGATCATGTTAAGTGTTAGCAAACCATGGTGCCATAGTTGATAAATTCCATCAGAACTGACAGCGACCTTAAAATAAACTGATTTATGTTGCAGGTTGTGTAATCTTTCGCTCCTGCCTGCTGTTAGCCACTTGCATGAAACTGTAAGCTGGGAGATTTCTTGCTAAAATGCACCTGAGAGTTAAGTTCTGCCCCTAAAATCTTGTGTACACTTCAGGTTTTTACCTGCAATTTTGGCTACACATTTTATGGGACGTCTTCCTCCCCTTCTGCTAACTGCATGTTACCATTTGCAAAATTTGCTTTGCTATGATACACAACAACAATCCCTCGACCAGCGACCGACACTCTGAAAATGGCAAGTTTTAAAAAATTTAGGTTTACTTCTTTGGTGAATTTGGCATTTTAATGACAGTTTGTGCAAATGTTCCATCTAAACAGCTTCTCTCCTTACTATTTTGCAGGGGCACCCTCACTGTATCCTGGGCTTAGCACCACTAAAGACAGCTGTGACTGGTTTAAAGAAATACAGACAAGTTTTGGTCTGGACTTCAACTAAAGACTGAGGTTGTCTCAGTGCTGATACTGACCAACATTCAGGTAATTGTTCCTGCTAACATACACCAATGTTCCATGCAACACAGTGTATCAGAGAAGTTAAGGAGACTTTTAATTCCACAACCAGAGTTGGCCAAAATTTTATGGCTGAAACCAAAGTTATGATGATGTTAATGATGTTAGTTGCTTTATAGTTCATTGGAGCTTTGTGCCCCTTCCGAAATTGATTAAACCCCTAAAAACTCATCTGCGTGTTTCAAAGCTACATATTTAGAGTTTTTTTTTCCACAAAAATAACCTCTTGTTCTAAAATGTCTTAAATATAACTCTAAACCATTGCCTTCTCTAGAATGTGTCCCTATATCTCTGCTCCAACACCGTTAAAATACAAAACTATACCACCGTACACACTGGCAATTTGTAATATTGAATTTATTCAGCCATACATGTTCTATCCGGAAATTACCCTGCACATTGACAGGATTGTTTGATACATAAAAGAATTCGTAAGTCTGGATCCATGTTTTTAAGACGGTCGTTGGTACAGTGGAGTTTCAAGGTGGAAATGTTCAGCCACGCTTATTGTGCTCATGATATGCTTTCTAGCATATACAAAACAGCAGATAAAAATTTAAACAAGCTTTTTAAAAAAATACTTGATTTTCACAGGAAGAGTCCATTACAATCACAAAGGTTTTATTTTGTCACAGAGACTGTTGCAAATGAAAGTGACATTTTCACATTAAGAAAACCTTTAGGATTGTGCTTCATGTTTATTAATTTTTTTACACAGATGGATGGAAGAACTGCTAAAGAGAAATTACATTGAGTTACACAAGCTAATGAAACGGTGGCTTGGACATAATGCCATGACTCTAATTATGCTTTCGATGTCGGTGATGCTGATGTTAATGAAAGTTGTTACAGTGATGGTAACAACAGTATTGACAATCAAACAGATGTTGGGGATGATTATTGATGATTACGACATTGAAAATTATGACAGTGGTAATTGGATGGTGGTGATAATAGTAATGATGATGATAATGACGAATATGATTAAGCCAGTTGTGCAGGTTTGGATGTTAATGCTTGTGATCTTGGTAATGTTGATGTTTAGGTGATGATATTAGAATGAAGATTAAAACTATACTGAACAGAGCCGACAATTATGATAAGCCAGTGATAGTTGATGGCAATATGTGAATACTGTTGATAATGAGTTAATGGGGATCATGTAAAAATTGTGCAGGATAATGATGAGAATGGTTCAACTTAAGATGATGATGATCATAAAGAAAATGATGAGTTGGATGATGAGAATAGGTAAGGCAGTTGCCTTGATTCTGGTAATGATAATCATGATGATAACAAAGCCAATGAAAAAATGGAACTACTATCCACATGTTCTTTTTGTGAGGTGTAATATTTCTGCATTTGATGGTACCCTGTTTTCACTTCCACTGTGTGATCTCACAGATCTGTGCGACTGATCACATGCACACACTCAGCACACTGTCGCAGCCTGACAGTACTCGCTCTCCTTCCAGCTGTAGAGAACGCACCTTCAGCCATTCATCAGTGTCACCCTGTCGCCGCCGGTTACAGCCCGGGGCCCGTCGCGTCTTCATTACGGTCCAAATAAATCTGAAATAAAACCACAGATGATTTATTAGCTTCCGATGGCGTCGCGCTGGTTAGCATGGTCTGCCGCCACTCTGGCCTAGAGAGACAGATCTCAGACATGAGCAGCAGAAATCCGATGTGACAGGGAGACGTTGGTGTGATGATATCAGTCTGTGATCACAAGTTCTGCCTGATGAGAGGAAGAGGGCATCCGGCATACTGTCACAGACCAGCAGCGTTTATTTGCTGCATGTCTGTGTCAGTAATACTGAGGCTACAAGGTGCCTTTCAAACAACACCACAGGGCAGTGTTGATCCTGTAGGATTTTTTTATGCAAAATCCATCTATTTTTAGACTTGCTGTATATTTGGGAACAACTAATTTAGGTTGCAGAAAAAAAAAATCTGAGAAAAATCAGTTGGCATGGGTCAATATTCATAAGTGCTGCTAAAAATTACACAGCACTCAAAGTTTGCCGCATAAACAACACATTTCAAACTAAGAATAAGAAAATATAATATTTTGGTATTCCAGATCATCAGCCTTCACTTATCATGTGATGCAAATTCTTGCTATTCTGCCTAACTTCAGAAAGCAGCTAAATAAATGTTGAGCTGCGCAGACAGGGATGCACTTTGCATTTATGGAATTAACAAATATGAAATACGAACTCGTTTGGAATTTGTTGTTGTTTCATTTGAGTCATTACCAAAATGCCATTATCATGGGTCACTAATTTTCCTCATTTTGCATTAACAAAGACAACAACAATAGCTTACTCTGCCGACAGTGACAGGGCATGCAAAGCATTAGACGTACCACAGTTTAGGAACACACCTCACTGGAGTCACAGCATGTAAGACAAATGCACTTGATTTGGAATTTGAGCAAATCACTACTTTCCAATGCAAAAATTCTACTTAGAATATTAAATAACAAAGTCACAACAGTACTGTCTGTGCCCAGTTTGTCAGACAAATCATCCCCATTGTCACTATATTTTCACTGCTCCGTTTTATGATATAAAGTGCATGTGAGGTAGTCTGAAAATAACCTGTTCTTAATTTTCATTGGGTTCTTATTGTTTGTTTTTGCTTAAAGACATGTTTTACTCTACCACACTTTATGAATTCCTGAAGATGGATGTCACGCAATCTCCTTCCCTTGTCCTTTACGTTGCTTCTTGTCAGGCCAAAAAACAAAAGGTTAGGATTTAGACTGATATTTGTGTTGTGCACAAGCGAGCCTCTAACCGTGGATCAGTCCCAGAATGGCCATTTCATCTGAGGTCAGTCCAGATGACAAAGCTCCAGCTGACTCCAGGCCAGTTCAGCGGGGACACGCACAGCTGAGACCTGCAGGTGTCACATTGTCCTGGTTGTCACTAACCCAATTACACCTGGATCACCGGGGACAGGTTCGCTCCAGCGTGCAACATGAGAGCACAGACACACATAACCACACGCTTATACAGAGACGACTAACGCATGCAGATATGAACGAATACGAGCAGTGTGAAGGAAAGATGAGGTAAGCCTATGTGTAGAAAAAAAAACCCTGACATTCAGGAAATTAATTTCTTACTTGTCGTTAATTAATTATGCATAAGAAAAGGCAAATAGAGTAGATGATAGCAAGAGGAATGAGACATTAAAGCAAAAGTGAAATTTCAACGCCCTTCTGTCCTTCACTCTCCCTCCTTTTCTTCAGCCTTCTTTTTCTCCTATTGCTCTTTTACCTTCAGCTTCAACCAGTCCTCTGGCAGTCACTGTCCTCCTCTCTCTCTTCTAATAGTGTGTGTGTGTGTGTGTGTGTGTGTGTGTGTGTGTGTGTGTGTGTGTGTGTGTGTGTGTGTGTGTGTGTGCGCCTTCAGGAGTTTTGAGTATTTGAACATTTGTGTCTATGACCATCCAAATACACACCCATATCATGGATGTATATTTGTATGCGCACAGTTGTGGGTAAACACTTACATCGTGTGTGTGTGTGTGTGTGTGTGTGTGTGTGTGTGTGTGTGTGTGTGTGCTCTAATGGTGTTTAATGCCCAGACTAATGGTTTCAGCAGGGAATCCTTGTGCAGAGCTTTAGTCCAGGCCTGAGCTGATCGCTGGCAGGACCATTCCTCATCCTGATACCGCATGGAGGTGAGAGCCAGGGGAACACACACACACACACACACACACACACACACACACACACACACACACACACACACACACACAACTGTCTCTGCTTCTCACCAGCTTGCCCAATCACACTCACCATCTCTCTTCCTTTGTTTCCTATTGACTACTGTCCCGGATCTCTTGCTTCTTCGTGCTGTTTTCTTATCTTTATAGTATCAAGTTACTCAAATCTGTCTCCCTTGTTCAAATGACATGCCTATATTTTGTATTTTCTTTTTGTCAACCTGCATATTAAAATGAAAAACCAACAGTTCACTGTCCCCTCACTAGCAGGGGTTGACCATATTTCTAATACCTGTTCTGTCTTATTCCACAGTGCCACAGAGCTTCACTGTTGTCAGAAAACCATAAAAACACATCAGTGAGCCACACTGTTGCACTGGCGGACTCATTCCTTCTTTAAAAAGAACAGTGGCTGTGTAGTTTATTTACAGTTCATCTAACCACTGTAAATAACAAACTAAAGTACTGAAATGTTATAACTACACCTAGAAATAATCTCTAATATATGTTGTCAAGTTTGGTAAATCCTTCAGTGCCTGAATTTTTTTTTGTCCATTTTCAAAAATAGAATTGTGTATTTGTGACCCATATTTGGCAGATTTGTATTTCTGTTAGGAACAAATGGGCATGAGATTGAGAGTCACAGACAAGATGAAGGAATTTAGAAATGGAAAATCATTTGCAATTTTTGCCGTGACTAACAACCATAACATAGTAAAATTCCAGGCTTATATGCTTTACATTGCTGTTTACTTTTGTCAATATTTTGCCACTTACTATTTCTTATACTACTTACTTTTTACAGTTTCACTTTTCCACTAATACCAGTGACAATAAAAATGAATGATAAAAATATATATATTAAAATGTTATGCTAATATTGCATGTGAATGCTTAGAAGTACAAAATCTCACTTTAAAAATCACAAATAGATTCAAGTCTAGCTGTAAGCACAATTCCTTGTTTCGAAGGTATATAAATACCTGAATAGACATATATATATTCAGGTATTTTTGGTGAAGGTACCATATATGAGGCACAAAAGGGCACTTACTTGGCCTCAAGGTTGCCTGCTTTTTGGATTAAGGGCCACTTTGGGCCTCAGGGACCTGAAACACATGACGAAGGTCATGTGTTTCAGGAAACACATGACCTTCACTGGTGAATGAAATGCTGGCACTTGAGGTACAGAGGAGGCTTTTGGTGTAGCGGCAAAGCGCGTTTGGATGTTTGGTCTACTCCAGAGGATACATTTAGAGGAAAATTAGTGGAAGAAGTAAGTGTGGTTGGTGTATAGGTATGGTACATCTGTATTTCAGAGAAGGGAGAGTGATGGCGAGGTCATAGTGGTAGGGAAAAGAAAAAACAGCAACACTTGAGAGAAACAATGAGGATTTGGCTTTTAAAAAAACCCCCAAAAGGTTAGTGGAGAGGAGCATGATGAGGGAGTGTAGAGATGGAGAGTGCAAAGTGGTAAAGATGTATAGTGAGGAATAAGGAGGAAGGGAGAGGGCGGAGATACAGTGGTGTGGTGGGGTTTAGATAAAACAGGAGGCAGTGGAGTGAAAGAGAGGCCAGACTGGTGAGGAGAGGTAAGGTGTGTGTTGTAGGCGCGAGAAGGGCAGGAGGTAATGGAGTGCTGGGGAGGAAGCGAGATGAAGGCAGGGGGCATCTGTGTGCGTGCGTGGGTGTGTGTATAGAGGTGTAGACGGTATGGGGGTACATTGGCGCAGGGCAGCGGGGCTAGGGGGGTGTGTCAGTACAGATGCTCTGTGACCGGGTGTCACAACTCGGGCCAGGAAGCTGAATCCAACGATTAATCACCGGGCCCCTCCGCTTGTAATCAAACGGGCTCTGGCCATGATGTATGAGCCATGTCACAATTACTGACTCACACTCGCACACTTGCGCACACACACACACACACACACACACACACACAGAGTGCTCAGAGTTGATCATGTGCGCACATGTATTCACACATGTATGAGAAGGAAGAGACACACACGCAGAACAACCTCTGGCGGCTCGCTAGGATTATGGCTGTCTTCCAAAAGGCCACTGGGGCAGACTTCAAAGACACAAACATAAACATCCTACAAAGCCAACACATTATAATCTTAGTCAGCAACATGGGGCAAGCAGAGGAGAGAATGTCAGCATGGAGAAAGAGAAGGAGGAAAAGAGGGGGGGGGGGAAGAAAGTGAGTCAGTGGGAGTTCAGGACTAATGAGGAAGATAGATATACTGAATAATGGGAGTAGAAGAAAGACAGATGAAAAGATTGTAGAAGTAAGAAAGACTGGGAGTAGGAGTGAGGGCGAGGGAGGCTGTAAATGAATGAATCAGAAGAGAGATAATGAGCGAGAGAGAGAGTGTGAGTAGGAAGTGAGGGTTGAGGGGAGGATGAAGAGGTGAATCCGTGGGGATGGGGGTAAAGCTCTTGGTCAGCGGTTTCCACGGCGATGGTGGACAGGCCAGCTGACAGGATGAATAATTTAGGACGAGGTGTGGACATCGATCCCACAATGCACTTCTGCCTGACCACACTGTCCCAAGCACATATTCTCACACACACACACACAAATCATCCTCAGCAGTTCCTCAGATCAGAGCTGACCTCCATATATCCAAAAAAAATGATCACTGTCAACATCACGGTGTTTATATTCATATGATTTTTTAAAAAGTTATTGTCATTGTTTATATTTGATTTAAAAAAGGACACTGTAAAACATTAAACAGGCATTTAGTGGAATTTATCTTTATGCAAATGGAAAGTGTCGTTATTATAATTCAACCTGGAGTATCTAGTCTTAATTTTCAGATAATTTTAAAACTTATAAACATTACTGATTTGAGGTCTTTCGATTTAAAATGATAAGCTAATTTAATCTACAGCCTAGAGTTTAATCAACTCATTAAATCAAGTTTTAATGAGACAAAGCTGCTTGCAGACTTCCCACAATGCGCTGTGTAAGAGTTAAAACGCTCCATACACTCTTCTTTAGTAGCTTAAAGGGCGCATTCACAATGAAAATCTGCTGTGTGTCATTTAAAATGTGTAACATCCTGGTTGTTTCTTTACAGAATAATGAAATAATGAATAATGAAAACAGTTCAATTCATGACGGCAGTTCACATTAATATCATTCTCTACCTTTGTAGACTTAATTTAAAACCAAGTAAGAAAGCACAACCTCAGATGTTCTTTTAGATATAAATTGGTTTCAGTGCTTGAGATCTTCATGACAAATAAAGAAATGACTCTTTAAACAAAAAAATTGTAAATGCAAAACCTTTAACTTTTTCAGTAAATGAAATGATGTTTCAGCCTACATTCAGTTGACTCAAATTTTTAAGGCATCTGGGGAACTTGTGTGTCTAAGTTGAACAAACTTAAAAATGATTGACACTGAAGAAAAAAAGAGTGAAAACCAGTACTCATATAGGAGTTATAGAGACAAACGCCAAGCGATGTTATGGCTCTGAAATAGCCAAACTACACGGACACATATCCACAATCTATTTTTTGGCCCGTGCTGACAGACACTGATGGCTATGAACGGTTCTGGCTTTCAGTAGCCTCCACTGCATAAAGTCCTTCCTGTTTGGTCTTCTAACTTCCCGTCTACTGCAACCTGATATTTCCTGTCTGAGTCAGATGTCTTTGACCCCAGTACACTGATGTCCAAGCCAAATACAGCCACTTCCACCTTCCTTCTCCTGCTGGAGAGAAGTAGTAGACACAGAGTGGGACACCATTTTGGAGACTTTGTTTACCTGCAAAGTTTCTCATGAGCAAATCTGCACAATCAAATTGCTCATATGAATATTTTATTAGTTTATTACTTTGCCGAGATTAATATGAAACACTGGATATGATGAACATCCACTTAAATTGGAGTCTTAGATTTTTTTTTTTTTTCAGAAATGTTCCCTCCGCCTCTGGCACAACACTAGACCATTTTTAACCCCGTGGAACAATGTTTCTCCCAAATCTCTCTGGCTTTGCAGGCACCTCTCCCCTTCATTCATCACACAGCCTGAACA